>NC_141694.1:194962454-195209571 GCF_964263255.1 Lissotriton vulgaris
CCTAGGAGTAAACATGGAGGGTTCATGGGTTTGAGATAAGCAAGGGTGGAAGTGGGGGTGCGTGTCAATTATTAGACCCTACCGCTGGACTTAAACGGCCGTGAAAGAATGAAAGTGAAACCGTACGGACCCAAAAATGCTCGCACGTGTGCACATCCCTACGCAAACAAAGATGGCGTCGGGCTGTCCACGTGCGCATGCATTTTTTTGTCTGTACGCGATGGCCAGAGCAGTCATCTTTGTCCATCTGGACGCGCGTGCATTCAGCTTTGGCTGAATTAATCGCAAAAGGCCCTCGCATGGCGAGAGCAGCAGATGCGTACTGCCAACGCCAGGCGAGACCTAAAAAAAGAGAACGCGACGACTGGGTCAGAAGATTGCAGTAGAGGGGTTGGGAACAGAGGCCCTCATCTAAGTTAGACAGGCATCCCTCCTCCTTAATTCTCCTCACTGGGCACAGTGTGAATGGGAAGGAGATAGGGAGCAAGGCGGGCAAAGGGGGTGACGTCACCTGCATGCTGTAGTCATTGAATTGGTCACAGACAAACTACCAGTCCCTGGAAGAGCAGCTCAGGAGGTGTTTGAGGGAGGTTTTAGGGAGTGTTTTCCTGGGGGGCAGGGAGGCACATCACTGAGTGATCGAAGGAGTGATTTAGGGACAAAAGGGGTACCTTAATTTGAGGCCGGGTGTCTGGGAACGCTCGCACTAAAAATGAAGGAAACAGATGTGTGTCATGGAAACCAAGCCAAGAGGTTAACAAATTTATTTAAGAGGCACAGTGTTGAGAAAAAGGCATTATTAATGCAAATACAGAACATTTGTGACTTCGCATTCTCAGATAGTCACTTGAACCAGTATGTATTTCTGCATGAACACAGTGAACAGTTTGAGAGAGGGAGACACTAAACCCCAAAGACACATTACAAATGTACCATGAGAACGATATAAGTGAAGGAAAACGTTCACAAAATACAAATCACATTTGATCTAAAATACTGAGAATACTCACGTACCTACCTAAAACCTAAAAGAAAGCAGCCTTGCAAGTGTAATGTAAGCTTTAAATTCTCAATAAGAAAACACCAATTTAGAGACAAAATAGCATACATGGTATATACAGCAAATATATTGGCAAGTTAAATTGTATCTTAAAACAAAAAACAAGTGCTCTTGGGGAGCACCCACACCCGCCTGCCATCTACTAACAGACGGGTGGGGTAGTCCAACAATGTCTCTGTGGACTCCTTTTTATATTCTTTAGGGCAGTGAGAAGTGGCTATGGTAACGTTATCTCACACCACTTCTACCTACGTCACTTATAGCATGGTTCGCACTTTTGTCAGATATTGTGGTGCCTTTTCCATTAAATGCGGCACGTAAGCTAGGTGAAAGCTCATTTCTTAGGCTAAACGCTTGTCGTAAATTGCATAGGGCAAGCGGAAAAATGTGTATTGTAACGGGATTTTATATATACATATATATATATCTGCACGTTCTGGTGGCCACGTTCATCACCTCAGCTTGACATATCTGCAGCGGTAAACATCCCTAATCTCATGTACTGGCCCAGGATGCAGTCTGCTATATGTCGAAAGAACAGGGGGATGTTGAACTTTGAGACAGTGAACCTCGCACACAGGTAGGGTGGGGGCTCTTTAGTTTGGAGCAGGAGGCCTCGCAGAGAGAGGAGCTGGATGAGATTTGGATCAGACATGCCTTGAGCCTGCTATACAGAAAAATGGCAGAACTATGGTCAATTTAACAAAAGGCCTACATATTGAACAGACGGGCGTACACAGGGGTTTAAGCTGGCTGAGTGGTAAGGATGTCCTAGGGTATTTGTTCTATGGTAAAACCGGACCCTCTGGTCAATTTAACACGGCCTACAAATTAGGCTGGCAGGGCAAGGATAAGGACTTTATACCTCAGGTGTGGGCAGAACGGTCCTGGGTTACCCCATGATAAAAAATAGACCCTCGTTCAGAGGTCACACCAAGGCCATAATAGGTAGCGCCTTCACACAAATCCAAGACCGCCCACCAGTCATAGTGAGGAAGGGACACATGCTGTGGCCATTACAGGTGATTAAACTAAGGTACAAGTAACAATGGTTCACTGTGAACTTGGTTAGTGAAAGCAATAATACATTTGGTGAATGTCTAATTCCAGTGTGGTAATTGTCACCATATGGAAAAGCCTGGCCAAAGATTATATATTGAATAGGTATATTTCATTCATTTGTTACAAATATTTATTCAGTAGAGTGCTTGAGAAGAAATGATCACAGGGCAGCAAATGTCATAAAGTGACATGTGTACGCAAAT
The DNA here is from genome assembly GCF_964263255.1 of Lissotriton vulgaris. Lineage (NCBI taxonomy): Eukaryota > Metazoa > Chordata > Amphibia > Caudata > Salamandridae > Lissotriton > Lissotriton vulgaris. Next base: position 194,964,780 of record NC_141694.1, read on the forward strand.
AACATAAATGACCCTAGACTCAGGAAAATTACTAAATAAGCATGGTCATTTACGTCCATGTGTATATCAGTCAAGTGTTTTGACCTCTATATGAAGTCATCATCAGGAGTAGCGACCAAGACTAGAGGTCATTCATGGAAGCCATCCAGCTGGTCCCAAAAATGAATTACTCATAGATGCAGAGGATTACATGGAATAAGGAAAAAGTCACACAGCAACAGAAACATGTCAATGCAAGGGGCTTGAAATTGGCATTGAGACTGGAATTTGGGCAGTAGTTTCTGTGGGCGAGGAAGGAAGGCCAGTTCCACTTGCTTCATGCAATGTACGCTAGGAATAAGGGAACTATACTTGTATGATCTACAGCAGAAGGATGAACAGTGGATATGCAGTCATGCTTGATGAAAAGATCAGAAATTAATCCAATGTCAAAAATGTATTGCATTGTAGTGCTGGGATAAAGTTATTTCATGCTCATATACATTGCATCTACTGCCATCAGCATACAAAAAGAATGCTGGCAAACAAGAATGACTGCATACTTGGTATCCCTTGTGTTCATCTACTATCACGGGTTACACTGCATAATTGCACAAAAAAGTTCAAAAATGGGACAACTCTAAGCCCAAGTTTTAGCAGCATGCAAGTATGAGTTTTTATTGCACAAAAGGGTGAAATATCGCCCACTTCTGTGAGCATGAGCACAATCTAGTAAAATAGAGCCAAGACAGGCATCCTAGGCACATCACCATTCTGTCCATTATACAGTTTTTGATGCACAAAAACTGTTAAATGCAGAACAGCTGAGCATATATGTAAAATCTATGTTTCTGCTTATACTACAAAAATAGAACATGTTAATGCCAGTAGCACTTCACACGAGTCTCGTGGAGACCTGTAATCCAGAGCACCTTCCATGAGATCTCCAAGACTATTTTTTTAGCTAATTTATTTCATTGCTGTCATTAAGATGTTGTGCCACACCTGAAATAGGTCTGTTCTTAAGTCAAGAGAAGCTGGCAATATTAACTATAATGGACTATACTAGAGTTAGCCTTCAGAGAGCTCTGAATGCCAAGATAACCATTTACTGATCAAACATGGGAAGACCAAGGTAATGGTGTTTGAGAAACACGAGCACAAAAAGCAAGCCCATTGTTTCATTGGAGACCAGCAAATCAACACAGTAGCAGCTTATAGCTATCTTGGGGTATGGCCTTCAGAAAGGGCCACCTCAAGTATTCATCTAAAACATCTTAACCCAAAGGACAACAATATTACCCATCTGCTAAGACAATTAAGAATCCATTTGTTAGGTCCAGGGAGAACTCCCCAGCCAGGAACTACATCATTTCCTCCTTAGCATCTCAAGGCCTGAATTCACTATGGGAGCTACTCCCAATTTAAGAACACAGTAAATAGTACAATCAAGCAGGCTTCACTGCTGGCAGACAAGAGGCATTCTCAAAATTACGACATGCAAGGCTAACAATAGCTAGCTATAAAACTCCTGCACCGCAACCGTACCTAGGTTCTGGCACTGGCGCTCGTATCAAAAGAAGCTTCCTGAAATATGGCTTAGGCTGCCTGCCCTCACTTTTCCACCTTCCACCATGGCAACGCACGGATGGCATGGAGCTATGCTGACTAGGCAGCCAAGGTCCAGAAACTATGGTACAACAAATTTGCTTATGCAAATCAACACTTGTGGATCAAGAAACTCTATTAAAACCAGTATTTAGCATCAGGTTTACAGTTGAATTGCACATTAGTAAAATATCTAGCAAGGGTTGAACAGAAATTGAATACTCGACAGCTGAAAATGAATACAGGCCCAGATTATTGGTGGGGCCCAATTTTCTCTTCTACTTTTCTCCAGAAAGTGCTCATCCAATGGTCTTTTATTGCCTGCTAAGAAGTGTGGAGGTAAGAAATCACTTTACCAATTTGCTTTCCCTTCCCATTAATCTAAATAATTACTGACTCCGAATTAAGTTTTTGTTAATTTATTACAACGCCAGAAACAATATGATATAAACACACCTCAAAATAAAGGTGTAAAGATACAAGTAAACTAATACAGAGCCCAATCTACGAATATAGTTCAAATGACTCAATAGACATAGAACAATGAATTCCAAAATCAGAACACAGCTAAGTATAGATGCTGCATCCAAATCCTTTTTCATTTGTATTTCTGAATTACAGAATATTCCGTCCCACTCCACTTCTAAAGTGGCTTCCCTTCCTAATCTCCCAGAAGAATCTCCCAAAAGGTGTCAGCGCGTGTTGCCTTCCTAAGAAGTACACTCACATTAAATGGGTCAAGTAGCATAAAGCCACAGAGGTCGATTAAAATACTCTTCTTTCTTAGTCGAAAGCAGAAGTCCTACTAATACAAAAAGACAAAGTTACACCCCTAATAGGTCACATGGTACATATTCCGTGAACACCTTCTTAAATAACTTTCCACATAAATCTAATTAATTTACAGCTCTGTCCGCCGACCTTGGTTCCCAAGTTCCTCCAGGCACAGAAGGTGTCCTCTCTTTTCTTTGTCCGAGCATCTCAAAGGCATTCTGTTCCTTCCATGTATCTCCTTAAATCTTAGAATACCAAGGTCAAATTCCCTGGACCTGCAGTAGGGGTGGAAAGAACACCATCTACACATATACATTTTAATTAACTTCTGACCTAAGAGCTAACAAGGAGAAATGAAACCTTGAAACAAACAAAAATTAGGCCTACATTGTGGCTAACCTAAAACATTCTTTAATATGCATTCTTTAAACAGGCCTTTATATAAATCCTTTAACAGTGAATACATTTAGTTTTCTACTCATCATTATATACATGCACAATTACATTATTTCTTTAAATTCATACAAAATATTAATCAGTCTTGTCGATTATGACATAATTTCCCTCTATAGCTTTTCGTAGAATAATACATAGGCTTTGTTTTACTATGCACGAAGTTCAACCAAACACTGAATATATACGATTGCCGTTCGTTCATAAGTATAATGCACCCATTACAAATTTAAGAGCATCGACCGCTCTATCAATTCCCCCCTCTGATGACAAGTGTCATCAACACAATACCTTATCAGAGTATGTTCTCCTCGCAGAAAAGACCGACCTAAACAGAATTTGTGGCTTGTCTTCCCTGCCTGAACTTCTACAGATTCTTAAGGTTCTGATAGTGACTGTCCAGCATCTGTCTGTCTCGTCTCTTTAGGGAACCCTTAACCTGTCTCGCTCTGTGCCACTTAAAAGCTCTAATGGCACCCCACAGTACAATAATGCAAATCACAACTATTATGATAGGTTTTAGAACGTAGCCAATAATTCCTTGTCCCAAGCTTCCAAACCAACTTCCAACCTTTCCAAATCCTTGTCCAATTTTATTCCAGACCCCACCTGTCGCCAAATCATGTATGTTGTGATGTATCTCAGTGATGTTACTTATATATTATTATTTAGTTTCTTGTAGAGCGCTAACAATCATCCAGGGTAGGATATCACGGCGCTATGTTAGCTATTTATATCTATTATAAATTATAAATATATAATATATATAAATTATATATATATATATATATATATATATATATATATATATATATATATATACATATATATATAAAGAACAAATCTTCAAACGCCACACTCCTGCTGTGGAAACGAAGACACGGACCCAATGGCTGCAGTAAAGGAGATTTTATTGGAAACCTCTCTGGTTACGCGTTTCGAGCAACTAGTGCCCTTGGTCACACACCGCGCACCAGGTCAGCTACAAATTTATACCATTTTTTTGAAGTGATGCTCCACCCATTTCCGTGAGTCACAAGGTGTAAACATAGAAAAAACACGTTTTTGCAATTTAGAATACGTGCACACCTATTTGTACAATTTAAAACAGTGAGTTTGGCACTGAAACAAAATAACTGCATGAATGCAAATACCCTGATATATTACATAATGGCCATGTACAACATATAAGTCCTGTATGAAATTTATCTATTGGTCAAAATATATACACCTAGAAAAATATACTATCTATATACAATATTCAAAATGCATGAAAAAATATATATATATATACAAATATATACTCTATTTCTATATACAACTCTACATATATTATACACAAAATCATGACCTTTTGTATCAATTTCATGATCATGGGGACTTATCCTAGAACATGAATCATACTAGTATGAATAGTTCACGACTAAGATAAATACATGTACATTATGCGTGCCATCACCCATATATCAAAACCCAATTGTGATTCCTACCAAAACGAACTGAAGTGAAAATGTGAGCTAAAAACAGATTACTGGTTGATTTACAAAAGAATTCATTAATCAACAATTCCTACTTGAAGTTGGTACAGAGAGATAACTATTTACATGGAGCAAATGTATATCAAGATCTATACAATTAAAAAATCTTGACTGGACTCCCATACGGTGCCACGTCGGCGCCATCAAGTGTCAGTTGTAACGTTCAGAAAGACCTTGAAAAGAAGGTATGAGAAAGACCACATGTGAATATTCTCAGTGTATACTCCTAGAAGTTGTTAACAGATAACCAGAAAAAATGCAGAGATATACACAATTACAACAGATGGTGTAAGTCTTCAGTGGTATTTAACCCATTCGGGTATTTGCTGTCTAGTTCAATTATATATTCGGTTTCCTTTTTTCGTAGCAATTTTTCTCTGTCGCCTCCTCGGATGAGGGGCGCTACCACATCAATAACATAGTATGTTAAGTTAGACAGATCATTGTTATGTGTGGATTTGAAATGACGTGCTACTGGGTACGTACTGTCACTGTTTACTATAGCACGTAAGTGTTGCAAGATCCTGGCGTGCACCTGTAGCTTGGTACTGCCCACATAACGAAGGCCACAGGTGCACGTCAGGACATATATTGCAAACTCACTGTGACAGTTGTAGTATCCTCGGATAGCTTTCCTCTTAGAACTAAACGGTGTATAGTAATGAGACGTATTGACACCGAATTTACAAGCCCTACAAGAGGAACATTTGTAGAAACCTTTCTGTTTCAACCAGGTACTGCCACTACCTAGTTCTGGACTATTTTTTACTAGACAGTTGTGCATACTGGGTGCTCTTTTATAAGTTATGGTGGGGGCACAGGGAATGATATTGCCCAAGACACTATCCGTTTGAAGGATAGGCCAGTGCTTCCTCACAATAGACCTTATTTGTCTCTCTTGTTTGCTGAATGCCAGTATGAGGCGAGGGGCAGGGTTATCTGACTCCACTTCTACATTTTCAGATGTCAGGAGTGATTCCCTAGGTTTAGCTCGGCAACGCCTGAGGGCGCTGTTTAAGACTTTGTCTTTGTAGCCCCTAGCTCTCAATCTATTCATGGTGATTTGTGCCTCGTGTTCAAAAATTTCAGGAGTGCTGCTGATCCTTTTAACTCTCAGCAACTCCCCTTACGGAATATTGGTTATTACGTGTTGGGGATGCTTGCTACTAGCGTGTAATATACTGTTACCAGCCGTAGGTTTACGGTATAATGATGTGGTAACAGTATTATTAGCAATGGTGACATGGACGTCTAGGAAATCTGCTTGCTCTCTGCTGATGTTAGCCGTAAAGAACAGGTTGTCATTGTTTTGATTAAGAGCATCCACAAATAATCGAGCACTTTCCTCATCCCCCTCCCAAATACAAAACACGTCATCAATAAACCGTTTCCAGTATTGAACCTTATGAAATCCGGGAGTGTTGATGAGACCGCGCTCCTCCCACCAGCCCACATGTAAACATGCGTAGCTGGGGGAGAAGCACGATCCCATCGCCACGCCTCGCACTTGTCTCCAGACATTCTTAGCAAACATGAAATAATTGTTGTGCAGACACCAATGCACTAACTCACATAGCATCTTGTTGTGTGCGTAATATTCACAAGATCGTAAACCAAGGTAGTGTTTGATGGCATTCAAACCTTTGGAGTGATCTATGGAAGTGTATAATGACTCAATGTCTAAAGTCAGTAAACACCAATTATCTCGCATATGGATGGAATTCAGTTTGTTAAGAAAGTCCCCCGTATCTTTGAGATAACTGGGCAGATCTTTAACAATGTCCTGCAGAAAAAAGTCTATATACTGTGAGATATTCTCCCCCACGCTGTTGATGGCCGCTATTATGGGACGGCCCGGTGTAGGAGTTTTCTGCTTGTGTATTTTGGGGATCAAATACAGTATCGGTATCACAGGGTGTTCTATGTGAAGGTAGTCAAATTCAGTTTGAGAGATCAAATTGTTTCTTTTGTAAGACATTAACATTTTTTTCAAGTTGTCTTTGGCTCGTTTGTAAGCCATCCCATTTGATCTTTCGTAACAGGCGGGGTCATTTAACTGTCTCATGGCTTCGACCGTATATTCTTCCTTTTGCCACAAGACAATATTACCCCCCTTGTCAGACTTGTTAATAACCACTTCCTGATTTTGACTCAATTTTTTCATTAAAGTGTTGTACTGTATGATCCTGGCATTGTTCTTATGATTTTGTGCCTGCACAGTGCGGTTTAACTTTTTTAGATCTTCTGTCACGCATTCGTGATATATATCAACTGCATCTTTTGGCATGACAGGCAAAAAAGTGCTTACCGGCTTAAACGGACTTTCTCCAGCTCCTTTTTGGCGAATGTCCACATTCATCAATTCTCTTTGCGTGTTTGGAACACCTTCATCACTAGATGTCGAATCCACAGCCTCCCCTAGGTCACATAGGGTAAGCAGAAGTCTGGCATCTCTTGCTGCTGGGGCTGTGACAATGGTACTGCTGTTGATGGTGACGTTGGCAGTACGCTCCTTATTTTTGGTCACAGTTTTGGAGGCAAAAAACTTTCTGAGTTTTAGTTTACGGATAAACTTGAAGACATCCGCTCTCGTGTTGGTGTAATTAAATGAACTTTCAGGACAAAAATTAATTCCTAAAGCTAGTAATTGCTCTTCTGCTGTGGTTAGGGTGACATCAGAAAGATTTGTAATGGTACAATCCCTTATTGTTTCTTCTTGTTGAACCATTGTTTCTTTTTCTTTTGCTGCTGTTGCGGCTGCTGTGGCTTTCCTCTTTTTGCGTCTTGCATGGCGTCTTGCGTTGCGCCTTTTGCGTTGTAATTCTTTTTGTGTCTGGGACGCAATGTTTGCAGCCGGTCCTCTACTAAAAAATCGATCTCTATATATAATATATAATATATATATATATATATATTATATATAATATATATATATATAAATTATAAATATATAATATATATTTATATATTACCTCTTTATATCTTTACTATTATCAGGTATACAAGGACAGCACTGTTGAACCCTCAATAATCTACAGACTCCGCCCTCTTTTGCCAAAAAACATCTAATGCAAGACGATTCTGAAGCACCATGGCCCTTTAGAAAACATCTCCCTATCAACAATCAATAAAGTTTCAGCTGTATTTACCGACAACTTGTCTACTATTGTTGACAACTTTCTAATCTTCACATCATTCAGAATTACTCCCAAGCAGGGTATAACTGCACCAAACACATCTCCAACAATTTCTCCTACACTTGTGCCACGTTTCTCCCTACCCGCTCGTTTCCCTTCCAATGGCCACTAATCTTCCACATGAAATATCTTCGGAAATACCACTGCCAAATAACATGTTCCATACCAATTTGGAGGCAGTCGAACGTAAGTGTGTACAAAATACACATTGGGCACTATTGTCAATTTATCCAATAGCGCCTTCATTATCGATACTTCAATCAGAAAAATGTGCTCACATTCATTCTCCCCAACGAATATTTTATCATAACATGTCTGTGTCTGTCTTATACATAGTTTTCCTTTTTGCTTCAAATCTTAAGCTATTGGACCAGAAGTCCCTTTTGCCTTATGATCCAATTATTCTTGTGTCCATGGAATCACCTCATGCTTAGGGTCAGGCCTAAATAATGCCTGTCTATGTCTAGCCTCTATCTGATCCCCAAATTTCTTTTCCATACATGTCAAGTTATGTCTATGGGCATATGCTGTATCCAGAGTTACAGTGGGCACAAAATACTTTGGCATCCTGTCTTCCTTTTTACAGTAATTGTACTTATGCAGATAGTTCAATACTGGAACTTCAGGGAGTACTACATCATAATTAGAGAAATAATACTCAAAATGAGCTTATCCATAAACATCCTCAGCAGCACACTACAAATAATGCCAAACATCAGGGGCAAGTAATGATATCTAATACCTCCTCTACTGATGCTGGCAACAGCATACACTCATAGCAATATTTCACTACCATCGAGTCCACATACTCATACAACAACCTTGCATATGCATTCAACGTAAAATTACCCTTGGAAAGATCTACATGTAACAGATGACTGGCTTCTCTTATCATGTCCTCATCTGATTCTGATGCACCCTCTCTTATGGTTGCTGTTGGAGGTATAGATGTCCCTTTTACCCCTTCTTCGATTTCATTTGACTGAACTATGGATGTGATAATCACAACTGTAATAACTTCGATTAATCCCACTAGGAGTGTGCCTATCATGCATTTCTGCCTACGGCTCGAATTTTCAGACTCCATCTTGAATCAGTTCTCCACTTTGATGCAGGAATGAAATAAGAAAGTCTATTGTCTCTTTGAAATTATACAAAACGTTTATAACTGATTTTCTGTTCAAAACGTAGATACTTCTATTTTTCCATCTGAGGATAGCCTAAACTTCATGAAAAGTCATCTCTATTCCTCTTTCTTCTTCTAATGACAAGTCCCTAAATGTATTCTTCTTCAACTAGGGCCTAGGTTATCTTCATTCTAAAGCAATGTTTGTATACCTTCTCTTTCTTTATTCAGTTCAATTTTCATCATAGATCATATCGGTGCCCAGAACCTCAACAACAAATTCCAGGATTTCCATACGAAACGCTGCCAATCCTTGAGGTGTGGGCTGACAACCAAACGTTGGGAATGTAAGTTGAGTTAGAATTAGAAGTCTTAGTCCACTTAGCCTTGGAGGATCAGGTACCATCAGAGCTACAAGCCCGAGAGCCTCAACTCCTAGAACAAGCAGTTCGATCTCAATTACCAGTAAATTCTGTCCACGCAACACAACCTCCCCCACCTCATTCTCCCGGACGTCACCGCTTTCTGCATCTGTGACTAGGTATGTCCACTCGGGAGACGCGTACGTTTGACACAGCATTCGTTCTCTTTTAGACCTCCTTAAGCCTTCTTGACTTGCTTCTTTTTCACTTTGCTCAGATCCATAAGTTTCAGCGATGGGAGCAAGGTTCTTTTCTGATGTAAGCCTCAAATTCAGTCTCTCCTTTCTCACTGGCCACTCTTCACTTCCAGCTTCAGTTCCACTTCCCACTTTGGCCTGTTCTGCTACTGCCTGATTAGCTGAATCTACCTCTGCCTCAATGCCAACGTTTTTATCTCTGCTAGGATCTAGTGCAGAGTGACTTCTTTCAGCTCGACCCATTGAACAACCTGTTTCAATAGAAAGTCCCACAGCTAGGCTTGTCCCTTCTTCCGAGCTTGTATTTTCTACTGAGTGTCTTTGGTCCTCAGGAGCTGTTTTCCCAGAGTGTGCTGGAGCTCTTGGAGTGTGAGAAGCATGGATCCAGTTTGTCAAACCTCCACAAGTTACAGCTGTACTGGTAACCAGGATCACTTGGCAGGGTCCATGCCAACGTGCATCAAGCAACTCTTCCTCACGTGCTTTCTCACCAAGACTCAGTCATCCGGACTTAAGTCATGCAGGAGTTCTCTCGAGGTGGGTGCAGTCGCAGCCTCAACCTGGTGAGACACAGAATTAACTACATCAGCCAGTGCCTTGCAATAATCAAGTACCAAATCATCAGTGATGTTTATCAGCACTGTTGCAGGCACTGCAGGCAAGCGCATCGCCCTCCTCATCAGTATCTCATGTGGGGACAATCCTGTTTTCCTATCTGGAGTGCTACGCAAACTCATCAGCACCAAGGGCAGCGTATCCGGCCATTTCAAAGACGTTGACGAACAAAATTTTGACACTCTCATCTTGATTGTCCCATTTATCTGTTCCACTAAGCCAGACGCCTCTGACCTATAGCTACAATGCAGTCTCTGATCCACTTGTAAGGCAGAGCACAACAGCTTCATGATTTCACTATGAAAGTGAGTCCCTCTATCTGATTCCAATGAGGTCGGAGATCCAAACCGTGGGATAACCTCTCTAAGGAACAATTTTGCCACTGTCACACCTCCTAGTCGGTTATGCCTCTACCCATTGTGAAAAGACACAACCACCACCAACACATATCTCAGTCCATTGCACCTAGGAAGTTCAATAAAATCTAACTGCATCTGATTGAAAGGACCTTCTGACCTCCCAATATGACTCAAAGCCACCACAGTTTTCTTTACTGCATTCATCTACTGGCATGTAACACACCTATGACACACTGCCTCAGCATATACACTGAACTGTGGATTGAACCATGTCTGATGAAACACCCTCACCATGACATCTGTTCCCAAATGAACTGCTCCATGTATATGCCTGCCATAGGACTCAACAGTTCGGTAGCACTGTTCTTTTATCTGTTGACACCCAAATGCCATTGACTCTTTTCTCACAACCAGCTCTAACCCAGCCTCCTTCTTCCTCATCGGAAACCTCTTCTTGCAGTCTTTTAATCTCATCCCAGGTATCAGCCATAGCCAACATCATGCTGAGCTCGGTCTTTTCTGTACCACATATTCTCCATTAAAAATACAAGCATGTATAGCACAAAAGCGAGCCACTTCATCAGCATAACGGTTTCCTTTGGTGACAAAATCTTCCTCTTTCCCATGTGCTGCATATTTCACCACTGCAATCTCCTTTGGTTTCTGCAACACTTTCAATTACTGTCTTACATATTGCCCATTTCTGATAGGAGATCCTGATGACGTTAAGAAACCTTGTTGTGACCATAACTGCCCAAAGCCATATTGACTGTCTGTGAAGATAGTCACTCAGACTTGATAAGAGATAAAACATGCACGTATCAGGGCAATCATTTCCGCCACTTGTGCAGAGAAGACTCTGTGCAAACAAGCAGCTTCCACAACTCCAGTAATTGTACAAACAGCAAAAGCTGCTCTCAAACAACCTCCATTCTCTCAAACATGAACAGTCAACAAAAGGACTAGATCAGATTCAGGTAAATGTTCATCGACAATGTAAGGTCGGGGCTTGGTAGATAGTTCAGTCACATCTAAGCAGCCATGTTCTTCACAATCCTCTCCTTCTACAGGTGGATATGGCATCGGCGTGGCAGGATTCAAAGTTACATTCTCAGATGCCAATATAACTTGCTCATACTTAGCCAATTATTCGTCAGGTACTGTGTCTTGGTTCTCTTTATGAGGAGTTCCACTGAGTGCGGTACATATCACAATACTTTCACATCTTTCAATGCAGACACCTGTTGCAGCAACGGATCTGAGACATCCGGGCAACGCAGAGGCCACTGGATCTAAGGTGGCTGAAAAGTAGGCTGCTGGTCTACGGGCACCCCCAAGTGTCTGAGCTAATACTGACAAAGCGCATCCATCCCTCTCATGACAGAAAAGCAAAAACGCTTTATTATAATCAGGCATTCCAAGAGCTGGAGCACGACATAAGCTTTCCCTTAGCTCCCAGAAGGCCCTTAAACAATCTCCCATGGTACCGGATCACTTATGTCTTTTCATGTCAGTTTCAACAAAGGCTTAGCCTGCAGGGAAAAATTTGGGATCCACTGTCGACAATAGCCGACCATTCCCAAAAACATTCGGGCTTCTTTCTGCGTTTTTGGAGTACTCATTAGCAAAATCACCTCCATGTGACTGGTGACACCTTTCTTTTTCCCTTTTCAATTGCCCCAAATACTGAACTTCTGACAAACAGTATTGACGTTTGCCAGGGGATACCTTGTGTCCATTCTCTGCCAGATGATTCAACAAAGCCACAGTAACTATCCTGCAAGCGCCCTCTGTTTCTGAGGCCACCAGAAGAGCGTCTATGTATTGTACTAGAACCGAATTCTGTGGCATTATCAGACCCTCAAGATTCTTTTTCAAAATTTGATTAAAGATATACAGACTTTCTGTCAACCCTTGAAATATGACGTGTTAACATGCGGTTCTCTTGCCGGAATGCAAGCAAAAATTGGCTCTCCTCATGGAGGTACCGAGAAAAATGCTTGGCATAGGTCAATGGCCGTAAACCATTCAGCTTCACAAGGTATTTGGAACAGAACTACAGCTGGTTTTGGTACCACATGACAACATGGAATCACAATCTCATTAACCCTTCGTAAATCCTGCACTATTCTGTACTTGCCACTAGGTTTCTGAAGCCCCATTATAGATGAATTGCAGGGGCTCCCTCTAACCTCTCTCAGTACGCCCTGTGTAATCATGGATTCAATCACTGGTGTTATTCCCGCCACTGTTTCAGGAGTTAACTTGTACTGTGGCGTTCTCGGGAAATCTGCATTCGGTTTTACCGGTGTCTTGACAGGTTCGACTCCTCGAATCAAACCTATCTCCTCTCCTGTAAAATCCCAAATCACAGGATTTACTGAGCCCTCAAATCCATTGGTAACTCATCTTTGGTCAGTACAATAAACATTTCCATGCGCAAATTTTGGCTTGCCATCTTAAAGACAGCGTCATCATGGAGCCCCCTCGGAGTGTAATAAATGGTACAATTTAATTCACACAAAAGATCTCGTCCTAGCAGGCAAACCGGACTCGAATCACACACTACAAATTGGTGTCGGTCCTGAAATGTTCCTATCCTCACAGGTATCTCATTAGTGAGGGGGTGGTCATCTTTTGATTCGTAACTCCTATCACTTGGATAGCTTGTCCAGAAAGTGGCAAGTTTGGGACTACTGCGGAACCTCACAGTCTATCGAGCTGCACCAGTGTCAATTAGAAACGTGATCGGATGACCATTGACGTCTGCTTTAATCTACCTCCAGGACTGTTCCCAAAGTGCAGTATTCCTCCCCCCTCTCACACTTTGCCGTTGAAGAGTTCTGATCATAGTTGTTGATCAATTCAATGAAAGACATTTGCTGGTACACATAATTTCCTGCAGAGATCCTAGGGGGTTGAGGCACTTGCACCTGAGGTTCCAAGCTTCACCCATACATGGACTTCGGTCTAGTCACCATATTCAGGCCATCAAATGACTGTACAGTTTCCTCATTTTGCACTTGATTGGCACGACTCGAGCGACACTCACGCTTCCAATGCCCGATTTTGTGACACTAATGACAAGCAGTTTCTCTTTGGATTAACCCATTCAGTTCCTGTCCCTGCATCCATTCCTCGCCCTTTGCCTTGTCCTGCGTGTACATTCACATTTTATCCTATTCCTCGAGCACTTCCCTGCGGTCGACCCATTGTACCTCAAATCTCCTGCATCTGGTCTGGCTTCTCAGCATTCCTCAACTGCACCATCATCCACTTATCCTTCATTTTCTGATGCGTGGACTCCACCTGATCACTACAGTACTTATCATAACGCAGAATTTCTTCCACCGACTTACTCTGCCAACATATCAAATGTTGCTGAATTATCAAACTTATCTCCCCTCTCAACCCTAACACAAATTTTTGTTCAAGTGCATCAAGGCCACTATGTTGTTTGAAAGCCAACATGAGTCTCTCGTAATAATCATGCACTGATTCCTTTGGCTCTTGGGTAGTACAATCAATCTTGAGCCAATCAATAGTTCGAGGAGCTACTTTGGACTGGAGCCACGTAATTGCCTGTTCATATTTCTTCCTCACCTCTGCTGATTGGCCATGAGTTACAGGTTCTATAGCTGGTTCTGAAGTAGACCACTCAATTGCGATCTTGCAAGCTGCCCACAAATCTCCGGCGACCACTATATCAAATAGGGTATTTAAATCTATCCACAGAACTTTAGAGATTTTCTCAAACCGATCAATTTGTTTGAACCATTCCGCAGGCTTTTCACTCTGCCGAGGGAAATCATTTGTGAATGATGCCAAATCACCCCTACTCCAAGGCACATGAACGTACCCACTTTCTGTACTTACCGTAATGGAAAGTTTCCTCTCTCTCTGGCCCCCCTCCGGGAGGCGGGGTATCTCCTATTCCTCTCCTCGCTGTCTTTTTCTTAACCACTTCTCTTCCCATTTATCCAAATGCTTCCATGCCCTCATTCCTATAACTAGTTCTCGAATATGCGCTTTCATCCCTACTACTCTCCTTTCTTCCAATTCCTGATCCGTGTAATTCAACCTGTGACTCCCTTGCAACATTTTGGTTTTCGTTAAGTCCACATCATACTTCCGCGCCAACTGAACCAATGCCTCATGAATCTTTTTCGCCTTTCTGGTGACATCTTTGGCCACAAATACCAATTCATCTGGTCCCTTTAGCTCCACTCTTTCCAGTGGCAGATTTCCATCTATCACCTCATCTACCTCTGCTTTTAATTTCAGTACATCCAACAATCTTGCTTTCACTGCAACTTTAATCTTTCCCTGGTTTGTCACATTGCATAATTCCCCTCTCTCACAGCTTCGACTTCCCCAACCTTCTTCCGTCCCCTCATCGTAAGTGGTGGACCGGTCTTCCCTTTCACAACTCTGACTCCTTAATCGACCTTCCAATCAAACATTCAAGACATCGGGTCATGTTCTAAATGCCTCTTGTCTCATTCCTGTTCCAGTTGAACTCCTCATACAATCCCATACTGGTGGTACCCACATTCGTATTTCTGACCTAGAATTTGCCAGTACTCCTGTCCGTCTCGCCTCGGAACCTGTACTCACCTTTAAAAGGTCTGCCGTTGCTGCCAATGGGGTACTAGTCTCCACGGGCCCCAAGGGTGCACTGGTTCCCATAGTGAGACCGCCTACAGTAATGGTGTCTTCACTCCTTCCCACTTGCTGTTGACTCCCACTCTCTCCCATACCTGGATTGTATATTGAGACAACAGGTCCAATGGTAACCGGTACTTTAACGCCTTCTGATCCCAACAGGATTCTAGCCGCTACTCTTGAACTTAGACCTGTCGGATTTGATCCCACTCCTTCTGGGCTTCCCTCTTCCAGCCCTTGCCTTCCCTCTTCAGATTGAGGGTTGAAAGGTGGAGGACGCTCTGCCAACAATCTGTCTGACTGTCATCTGTATTGCTGCCATCTCCTGTGTTTCCAACCTCGCGCTAGTTCCCTGTAACATCAATGGATACAACTTCTCTCCTTCTATGGCATCTACCTTCCATCTCTTCAATTGTACATCTCACCTGGTATCCCAATATGACTTCATTGCTTTTCTCATCTTTCCTTGAGAATTTTCTCTTCGCCTAGCCTGTGCTGCCCACATCCATGCATCCAATGCCTCACATTGGGTTGGACTAGTTGGAGGTTTTAAAGAAGACATCACACCTCTCAATTGATATAACACATCCATTCGAAATGACCAATATTGTGGGAAAGCCAATTCTCCTTCCTTTTCTGTGATCTTATGCCAATTTTGGAACCACACTATTATATGCAACCCTACATTTGTTGCCATATAATGTGCCGGAGTATCCTCTGGCGGGGATTCTGCCCCAACTCGAGTCACCACACCTGAATCTCCTCTACATAAATCTCGTAATACCTTTAAACATCTCATTTTGAACTTAATTTGTTACAAAACACAATTTTCTTCTTCCCGACTTTTTGCTGAGAACCCACCAATCCCAGCACGGCATTACACCAACCTACCTATCACAGTGCGGCACACTCTGACTTCACCGTTCCCTCTCTGCAGTGGTTCACCTTCCTTCACAATTTCACTTCGTAGATTTGCTTACACATTCACACAACCAAGTATCTGATTACTCCAAGCTACTAAACCAAGTAATTACCTATGAGGCAGTCACAGTAACTCACAGTGACATAAAACAAAGTAATTGTATGTTTCCTAAAAGATCAATAGTATATTCTCAACCAAGAACATTCACACTCCGTGACCCCGACCTGCGTCAGTCAGCAGAATGGCTGTGGTCCACCCCTGGCCTGAGGTTTTCCACATGCGGTTCTATAGAACCCACTCACACAAAGTTCCCTACCCCAAGTGAGCTAACCGATAGTGCTCCACGACGCCCACATTAATGATCAAGACAATTACAATACAAAACTATACCGGGATCTTGCACTTCTCGTGAGTCCAATTTCCAAAACCTCCATATCCGCACGTGTTCGGACCAGTAAATCATTCCAACTTCGCAAGACAATCTAACACACACACACTATTCAATTCAATCTTTATTTCAGTATAAAAGATCATAAAAGGTTTAACAAATAAAAATACAGTACAAACCTCCAGATCCGCACGTGTTCGGACCAGTAAATCATTCCAACTTCGCAAGACAATCTAACACACACACTATTCAATTCAATCTATTTCAGTATAAAAAAAACATAAAAGGTTTAACAAATCAAAATACAGTACAAGAGCTCAACAATGTATCATAATGAACTTAAGATATAATACTGCCAGACACGCTACACAATCTATCAAATAATCAACCATATTATTGTTTTTCATAAGATATATCCCCAAAAAAAATGTTTTACAATTTGGCAATTCATATTAAAAAAAGAAAAATAACAGATATGAAGAATAAACACTTCAGGCCATAAAAGAAATTCAACTATACAATTCAATAAATACCTTTAAAATAATATATCTAAAAAACACTTAGTTCAGTAATAAATATTAAGAATAGTCTATAAATCATTATACATTTCATTTTGTAATCGTAAAGTACGTGTCAAGTCCATTATGTTTCTAATATGTCAGCCTAGAGTTTCAGGCCTTCCCTTTTCCTTACCAAGCTTATGCCAAGCAAATGTCTACTGAAACTAAAAACCACTGTTTGCGTGGTGTCCGATCGTAATAGTCTTTCTGCCTCATGGCAGGATCTAATACCAAGAAGTCGACAAATGGGTTTAATCCATTTCTTCCTACATCACAAGTAGGTTGGGCAGAAGAACAGTAGATGTGATTCGTTTTCTATTGAACCTAGCTCACATGAAACACATCTACCCTCCTCTGCTTCACCTAACGCCCATTTTGCAGTATTTTACGATATTTTAGATATACGGATTTGGCTAACTGTGGTTGTATTTCATCTAAAAAAAAGGGCTCAAAATTCCAAACTGTTTTCATTTGGAGGAACCGTGTGGTCAATGATCCTACAATAGATGAAAAATCATCACAAAAATCATGTACAAAAGACCAGTAGGTTTGCTTTAAGAGCTTTTTTGAGGCCATGGTCAAGCCAGAGGGTTCTTCCCAAAAGTGCTTAAGACCCAATTAAAAAAAACAGTTGTGTATGTGCTTTGACCAAGTCAAGCCAGTACCTCCTTTAAATCCTAGGATTTCCTCAAGCCCCTCTCTATAATGAATACGTTCAATGCTCTTAGGTTTGCCTGATCGTCCACGCGGCAGAAATTTAAATCCATTAAAACAGGGGCCAGTGGTGTACGTATCGGAAGGCTTAGAGCTTTCCTAAGAAACTTATTTTCACCCACCTTGAATGTCTCAATCGTCATGGGGCTCCACAGCTCTGTCCCATACAACGAAGCCGATTGCGCCTTATATTTGTATACTTCAAGAGCGGGTGAGATTGCTTTACACAAACTACTTTCCATTTTTCTTAATATTGGAAAAGTTTCTTGGAGTAATATAGTTTTACTTTTTTCTAGCGGTGCTCTCCAAGACATTTTTTAATCCAAAGTAATGCCTAATAATTAAAATCATCCACATACTCAATCTTCTGGTTATTCACAGTTTTCCTGAAGGTTTTATGTGGGTTAACTGCCATATATTTCGTTTTGCTGGAGTTTATTTCCAAACCCATAGCTTTGCAGTATATCCCAGAAATATTTATTAGACTTTCCAGACCTTTGGGCGTTTTGGGAAATTAAAATCGTATCGTCAGCAAAGAGGAGTGCTGGTACAGGCACCCCCCTAGCTTGTGGGATCGCCCTTTTTCAAAATAGTTGTGATCTCCACTCCTTTCCAGGTTTCTGGTATAGGTGCACTCGAGGCGACAGAGTTGCACAACAAATTAATATAAAGACCAGCTGAAAGAGATGTGTCGCCAATGTCAAACATAGTGGGTAATGGTCACTCTCAGTTCTATTTTCGACTACTAAGTTGTGAACAGTCGTGAACAGTCGAAAACAGTTCAATCAAAACTAATATGTAATCTATATGGCACTTTTGGTTGCTTCGACTGAATGTAGGGGCTTTTGGACTATCAGAGGATAAACGGCCATTACAGGCTCGTAAGCAGTGTCCCGAGACAAGTCTTAATAACTGTGCAACAGCAGTTGTACAGGGCACTACCGGAGTACTGTGCCAGGACACACACATTATTCATACACACGCTACCGCTGTTTCTGCTGCACCATCAGTTTCCGCCGACCTCCATCAACGCCCAACTTCCTCTGCTTTCAAACTTGCGTTGTCTTTTGTGCTCTGTAAGTCTAATTCTATTCTAAATGTTCTAAAATCTCCCCTCACTTTGAGGCAACCATCCTCATTTGCTACCAATTGGTGGGGCTAATTTTTCTCCTCTACTTTTCTCCAGAAAGTGCTCATCTGATGGTCTTTTATTGCCTGCTAAGAAGTGTGGAGGGCAGAAATCCATTTACCAATTTGCTTTCCCTTCCCATTAATCTAAATAATTACTAACTTCGAATTCAATTTTTGTAAAGTTATTACAACGTCAGAAACAATATGATATAAACACACCTCAAAATTAAAGTGTAAAGATACAATAAAACTAATACAGAGCCCAATCTATGAATATAGTTCAAACGACACAATAGGCACAGAACAATGAATTCCAAAATTAGAACACAGCTAAGTATAGATGCTGCGTCCAAATACTTTTTCATTTATTTTTCAGAATTACAGAATATTCTGTCCCTACTCTACTTCTAAAGTTGCATCCCTTCCTATTCTCCCAGAAGAATCTCGCAAAAGGTGTCAGCACGTGTTGCCTTCCTAAGAAGTACACTCACGTTAAATGGGTCAAGTAGCGTAAAACCACAGAGCTCATTCTAAAATGCTCTTCTTTCTCAGTCAAAAGCAGAAGTCCTACCAATCTGTCCCTGTGCCTAATACAAAAAGACAAAGTTACACCCCTAGTAGGTCAAATAGTACATATTCTGTAAACTCTTTCTTGAATAACTTTCCACAGAAATCTAATTAATTTACAGCTCTGTCCGCTGGCCTTGGTTCCCAAGTACTTCCAGGCACGGACGAGGTCCTCCCTTCTCTTTGTCCGAGCATCTCAAAGGCATTCCATTCCTCCCATGTATCTACTTAAAATCTTAGAATAACAAGGTAAAATTCCTTGGCCCTGCAGTAGGGGTGGAAAGAACACCATCTACACACATACATTTTTATTAACTACTGACCTGGGATCAATCAAGGAGAAATGAAATTTTGAAACAAACAAAAGTTAGGCCTACATTGAGGCTAATTTAAAACTTTCTTTAATATGCATTCGTTAAACAGGCATTTATATAAATCCTTCAACAGTGAATACATTTAGTTTTCTACTCATCATTATATACGTGCACAATTACATGATTTCTTTAAATTCATACAAAATATGAATCAGTCTTGTTGATTATGACATAACTTCACTCTGTAGATTTCGTACAATAATACATAGGATTCGTTTTACTTTGAACGAAGTTCAACCAAACACCGAATATATACGAGTGCAGTTCGTTCATGAGTATAATGCACCCATTACATGTCGACCGCCCTATCACTAGCACAAGAAGTCTTGACCTCTCTTGCTATGCGACTAGCCAACCACTGTCACTTTACTGCATTCTTGAACATCATGTACAGCTGTGCACAATCACTTTATGCACCTGCCCACCAAAGATACTTTAACGAGACTCCTGGGTACCTATCGCTGAGGACCAATTTTACTATACTTTTTGTACTGATTACTGGCATGCTCCACGCATTGACAAAAGCAAAACTGAAATTCTAATCCCGAGGCTACCCCAGTGGACTCCTTGCTTCTCCAACAGCTGCAGTTCTATTCAGGCACAACACTAAAAACAAATATTCTAATAAACAAGGAGGGATGAGACCACTAAATGTTTTTAATATACATTTTAATTATAGTGCACCAAGAACATTTATTCATTTTAAAGAATGACTTAAGTCTAACCTAATTTTTTTTATTGTATGGGAAATGTTAAACATTTGTTAAACTGTATACAACATTCCATCCTATTCTTTTCCTTGCTTTATAGTTGCACATGCTTTATCCATTGGTGCAACAGTTTTAATTAGTTATGCCTTTTGAAATAAACAAACTGAAATAAAACTGCTGGTTGTAGAGTCTTTGAGCAGATTTGAAGATGTTTTTATCTATGATTTCTTGACTGGTTCTTCATTTGCGCTCTAATTGTTTGCAGTAGTGTATGTTAGCCTGAGTTCCTCTGTGTACTAGCTGGCCTATGGTCAGGCTCTTCCCTTTGGGTTGTGCTTGAGAGTAGTTAGGGTGTCTGTGTATGTGGTGATCCTGCTGTAGAGGTTCTTGATTACTTTCGGCAAGTTGCTGGTGTGCTCAGGCCAGGGTGCTGAGAGGGCAGAATCCCATTCCTCTTGTGTGTTGCTTTCCCAGCTGCACTGGGCAGTTCAAATGGTGGTAGGTTTGTGGTGGTGCAGCATGGGGATGCTGAAACTGACAAAGGTCTGGTCAGTCCAGGGCATAGTGGCTGGCTTGTCGATTGTGATGTTGATTGAGAAGAAAATCAAGTCCAATAGGTCTCCAGAGCTGTGGGTGGGTTCAGTAATGTGCTAGGTGAGGCTGAGGTTTTCTAGAAGGGCCATGAAGTTTGGTTGGTGCTGTCTTCTAGGTTAAAGTTACAGTATTTGAAGAAGGTAAAGGTGCTGGCATTGAAGATGATGGGTGCAACGAAGTCGGTGATGTCGCAGGCAAAATTAATGCTGGTCCTGTTGGTGTATATATACATATATACAAGGGTTTCACTCAGGGAAAAGTTCACTGTGATGCATATTTTGAAGGTGAGGTATTCCATGTAGCTATTGTGAGTGTACGTGTAGGTGGGGCAGCTGATGGTATCATTCAATATGATGATGACGCCTATGGGCTTGTGCTGACGGTCTTGCCTAGCGATCTTGTAGCCTGCAGAGATGGCTGTAGCGATGCCCAGTGAGGTTGGGTTTAATCCCGTTTCAGTAAGGAAGAGCATGTCAGGTGCATAGTTGTGCAGTAGGTCCCATATCCCAGTGCCATATATAGCTGGTCAGTGGGTTTTGAGAAACATGCAAGTGGTGTGCCGAGTGGTTGGTGGTTGGTCTGTATAAGTGTGAGCGGACGGCTGGTTTATGTGAATGTGTGCGAGTGGGGTGCTATTGGTGTGGGAGTGGTGAGTTAAGGGTGTCGGAGAGTCATGAGAACTTGCAGGAGGCAAATGTTAACAATCCCTCCATGCTGAATGGTGTGGTGTGGCAGGAGTGCTGCAAGCAGCAGCCGGAGTTGAGAGCTTGGAGGAGCACAGCACTGTAGCGGTGGGAAGGA
Source organism: Lissotriton vulgaris (assembly GCF_964263255.1). Classification (NCBI taxonomy): domain Eukaryota; kingdom Metazoa; phylum Chordata; class Amphibia; order Caudata; family Salamandridae; genus Lissotriton; species Lissotriton vulgaris. Next base: position 194,986,474 of record NC_141694.1, read on the forward strand.
GAATACCAGGATTTCTGGAGCTGGGTACAGTCCAGATGCAGATAGGCTTGCCTTTGGGAATTAAGTAGATCCTGGGATGGGGGAGCACATGGGCCTTTGGGTATTTGTTGCGCTACGTAATTTTACAAACAGCTAAAGCTTAGCCAAAAATTGACTCTACAGCAGGAGAATGATCTAAAACAGGTGTCTTCAACCAGTCGATCGCAAACTACCAGTAGCTCGCAGAAAACTTCAGAGTAGCTCCCAGCCTTGAGTTCATTTTTAACTCCCGAATACGTGTTGCATTTTCCTTTTAAAGTTAAGGAAAGGCTATGATTATTTTATATTATTATCAGACTGCAGATAGTAGAGCCTGTTATGAGCAGTGCTCCGCTCAGATGTATGATCCATGAGGGTTACAGAGGTTCAGAACTGAAGCACAAAGGTATTTAACACTTCAATTCAAAACAGACTTTATTCGATTTAAACACTTAAATTAGAAAACCACAGTACAGGAGTAAAATTCATATCTTACATGTCCCTTAGCATACATAATTTGAAAATGACAAACATGTTAATAAAACCAACACATCGAATCTTAACATCCATACATAAAATACATTTAAAATACAGTCATGCATCAGTTAAAATAAGGGGGATAACATTGATTTTCTGCTTCTAATCATACCCTTCATATATTTAGTTAAGTAATCATTAAACATTTCTTTGTCTGAAAGTTGTCATTTAAAAAAGGCAGGACAACATGGTCTCAGGCATATTCCCTCTAAAATCGGCAAAATCCATCTTTTCCGTAACAAAGCGTAAAATTTACAGAAAAACATGTATAGTGGACTGCATAGAAATATTGTCACAAGGGCAAGGACCAAGAGATGAGGACCAGTCGTTCATATTTGGGAAAGTAATCATTCTATAAAAATTGCCTAAACTGAAGGGGGTTAACAGCTTCCTATCGTAACTCCCCTTCACTTTTTAACACAAACAAGCGTTGTTCTCCGCTCAATTTTGGAGCATGAGAACAACATGATATTTTTGAATAATTTTAAATGCGAGAAAATAAAATGAAGTTAACTTAATTAAGGGGGGTCGTGGCTTGGACGCATGGCAAAAGACAGCCGACACGTGTTTCGTCAGTACTAGGGGTAAGTACTAGAGACTTTTTCAAGGCTGTGAAATAAGACAAAGGATATCATATAATACAAATTTAACAAAAAATATGTACCATAACAATAGCAAAAACAAGGTGGGCCTAAAACACGACATATAATATACATTAGCGATCCTAACGGTGAAAGGAAGAAAGGAAGAGAAAAAGAAGAGAAGAAGATAACCCAAGTGAAAAAGATGTTGAGGACAAAAGAGCAAAGAAGTGATAGGGTAAAGTGCAAGAATTAAAGAGTGTGAAAAGGTACCATAAAGCACCAAGACAATCAATGGACACCGATGTAGGGTGAGGGCCGATTATAACGCAGGAGGTGATATTAATCTACACCAAATGCCCAAGAGAGTGAATAAAAGAGGATGCATGGTAACTGACCTAGGCAGGACGAAAAATAACATCGTGTGTCACATGGGGGCTTGTCCAGACATGTAGATTTAAAATATGGAACCTGATAAATGAGATATATACATAACAATTAAAAACCATTGGTAATAAAGGTTCCACGACAAAGGCAAATAAAATGTCAGATATGACATATGATATGGAACCGAAAGTCTGGTCAAACTTGAAATGAAGTCCACCAGGGGTCTCCCCGTGTATTCCAAAATAATGAGGACTGAGACCCCCAGAAGCGCAAATGACGCTTACCATATACAAAGGAAATCCGGAAAATCAAATCCATGTCCAAGTATTGAAGGATGTGGAATCAAAGCATCCTGGTCTAGGTGTTATGATAAAAACACCTGGGAAGTTCAAGTAAAAATAGAAGAGCAGAGTCACGATATGCATGGCTCAACAGGCAAAAATATAGCTGCATTCATAAAATGCTAGTAACAAATGAAAAGAAGGGCCTGGGTTGGAACCAGACAATCCAAATGAATAGTGGAGGGTCTAAACCCCCTGCTGGAAGGATTAATATTATTTACTAGTGAAAGAAGCCTGCCCCATCAAACAACTCCATATCACATATAAGGTCGCCTGAGGGGTGGGATGTAATGAGTAGGAAAAAGTAAGAGACTCTAAGTAGGGATAAGAAAGATAGGCATGGATCCAGCACCCCATTGCAATATCTCCAGCCCATTAGAAGAGTTCAATGAAAGAAAAAACTTGACAACAGTGGGAGGGCGGGATTTTTGATCTCTATCTTATCACACTAGATCTAAACCCCGTTCTGGTCGACTGAATCTTTATTGCCTGTCATTTGAGGAAAGAAAGTGCATCAATACCAGGTTAGTTTAATCAATAATGGGCTCGACTCTGAAAAACCACAGACTACTTCTAAGTTTCAAAGGTTTATTACAGAGTCATTGATAACTGCAAATACAGGCATCTCAAAACGAGATTCAAAAGGTATAGAGGCACTAATATAAACATGTGTTCTCTAAAGTTTCTTAGGCGAGCAAAGAACACTACTAGAACTAGCTCTAGGATCAAAAGGGATGCAAGCATAGACACGAATTGCGATCTATCCGACATTTACAAGGGAAGGAAAGAATCAGGTTAGGCTGTCCCTACCCTGTACTAGATGGTATCCCTACTTAACAAGGCCCCAACCTATCAAAAGGTGTCAGCTGTGAATGTCTTCCTGAGAAGATCACTCACTCTCAGTCTCTAGGTGAAACCTATGATCTCCAGTCATGACCCCTCTCTGCCTACCCATCCGCTCTCTGAAGGGTCCTCAGGCATCTACTCTAACTCCACCCAGGGGTGCTGACCCTAATACAAAACACAGTTTACAGTTGAAACGCCCCTCACGAGACGCCCCTCACGTGATGTTGATTCTGGTTTTTTCCATGATGATCTTCCTCTGGGCCTTGTGTTCAGCGTTGACCTTGCTTCTCAGGCTCTTCTCCGGCCCGCTGATACCCCCTAAACATTCCTGAATCCTCCTCCATGTCTGTACCAGTCTACTCGAACAGAGCTCTATTCATTAAACTTTTAATCGAAACCCCCTCGCACCTGCAGACAGACATCCGCAGCTTGAATCCCAATTCTCATAGACCTTTAACAAAAGTTTGCAACATTTCTCAATGCAACTCGACATGTATCAGCACGTGCAAATAAGAAACCCTTTTTCTCTTTTCAGGCCTACAACCCTTTTCTCAGAGGTTAACTTGAAATAACATGTTAGCATCTTTTCTTGGATAATAAGAAAACACTCCTATGGAATATAAATCTAATGAATAAACAAAATCACTATAACGTTAGTGCAATCCATGTTTATGTATGAGTGGTCATTTCTAGACCCTTCCGCCCTGACCATGAGGCCTGCTCCCTTCGATGCTTTGCAGCATGACATTCCTCCATTAGCAGCTACATAACATGGATCATGATTAATCACATCTAATAAGAATACATTTTCCACATCTTTCTGCATCAGTCCCACTTCTATATGTATTTTCTGTGCTAACTACACACGTCTAAATATAGGTGAATATATCTCTCCAATCCTTAATGGCACTTCTATTATAATTGTGCGACTAACATGTGCTTATGGTGCACTCGTGCATTTTTGTTCAGTTTGCGCTCTATCAGTTCCCCCCTTTGATGACCTCTCGTGGTCATCACCAAAATTCAAACTGAACTAGTTGCCATCCTCTCTCGTTTCAGCATTTCTAGAGCCCTCAGACTCTTATACTGATTGTCTTGCATGGCAGCTAATCTCCGTTCCTGTTCTCTCCTGGATCTCTCCAACCTATTTGATCTGTACCATTGGTACGACCTCACCAATCCCCACAACACGATCACGCAGATCAGTATTATGATGATAGGTTTCAGTATGTACCATACAAAACTCTTCCCTATGTTGGCGAACCAACCTCCAACTTCACCCATTCCATGACCCACTTTTTCCCAAACATTTACTTTAGTCAGGTCTTCGATCTCTTTATGAATGTTAGTTATGTTCATGATAACTTTCTCCAGAGGTTTTGAATTGTCTGGAATATAAGTGCAACATTCCTGGACTTTCAAAGCCTTACAGACTCCGCCCTCTTTTGCTAGCAGAACGTCTAACGCAAGACGGTTCTGAAGCACCATAGCCCTTATCGATTGCATCTCTCCTTCCACCAGCATTAAGGATGTAGCAGTACTGGCAGACAACCTGTCTACGACTGTGGCCAGTCTTCTAATCTTGACATCATTGAGGATCAGTCCTAAAATAGGAAATGCAGCACCAAATACATCTCCAACTAGTTCTGCATCCCCTACGTCTCTTCTTCCTCTTGTTTGGACCTTGCCCTCTATGATCTCTAAGTCTTGGGCATGATATATTTTGGGGAAGACAATTGCTAAATAACATGATCCGTACCAATTATCAGGTAGTCTCACGTAGGCATTTCTTCCACACACAAAATATACATTTGGAATCACTTGCATTCCCTTCAAAAAATCTTTTGTGTAATACTCTAATCTAAAAGCATGTTCACAACTGACCTCCCCTACGAATACATTTTCGTAGTACGTTTTGCTCCTGTGAAGGCATAACTTCCCTCTCTGTGTCTTATCCAAAGCTATAGGACCACTACTACCCTTTCTTTTATGGTCCTTCTCCTCCTCGGTCCAATCTGTCTTCCACTGTCCTGATTTCTTCAGAATCTTTTGCCTTCTGTAACGATCATCCACTTGCCCTATAAACGTCTTCTCGACTTCTGACACTTTGCAAGTCAGATTATTTCTGCGGGCATGTGAAGTATCTAAAGTATCCCAAGGAATGAAGAACTTGGCCAATCTGTCTTCACTCTTATAATAGTCCCACTTATTCATTTGCTTATAATTGGGGACCTCAGGTAACACTGAATCATAATTAGAAAAATAATACTCAAAACTATCTCTACCATAAAATATGCTAAGCAATAAGCTACATGTAATGCCATAAGTCAATGGGAGATGATGATATCTAATGCCTTCATCTACAGACGCAGGTAACTGCATACAGACGTAGCAGTCTTTGACTTCCATGGCATCTACATACTCATATAATAATTTGGCGTAAGCATTTGACCTATAGTCGCCTTGGGACTCATCCATGTGTAACCTACGGGCTTCTGCTGCTAATAACGCTTTCTCCTGTGCAGTTTCACCGTTCTTACCAGCAGCAGTGGGTTTTGGTGTCACTACAGATTTTGCATCTGGTACCTCTGCTTCACTCTCGTGTCCCATCACATATGATACAGTAACTACTAAAGCTATAAGAAGTATCACTCCTACTATAAGTGTGCCTACTATACATTTGGCTCTGCGGTTCGGACTACCGGCTTCCATGTTCCTCAGATGGTATTGTTCCTTTCTCTTTTTCAACACAAAGTTCCTTCTCATGAGTTCCTTTACAGTCTTTTTCTTTTTCAGTCTTTAGAACCACACAACCGGAAGCTAGCAATCTTCTTTTTGCAAAAGTCTTTTTTGAGCTTAATCTCAGACAACCCTAACCCTTCTCCGTCCACTTAAAGGAAACCCCTAAGTTTTCTCTGCATTCCTAGGCGCTAGGTTATCTTCTTACTTCTTGTTTATTTACAAAGTCTTTAAGCATCTACAATGAGGCTGGGACCAGCGGCTTGGATGGCATAGTTCAATAGCTCCAAACGAAGAATGTGTTCCTCATGACTTGTTATCGTTGTTCCAAAGTCGGGGAATTGCAATTCGGTGAAGAACATGTGCTTTAACTTGCTCAGGTAGGGAGGGTTGGGGACTTTGAACGTTAGGGACCCTTCTGTTTCGACTCCAGGCACCAACAGCTGTACTTCTACTGTGATGATGGGTTCAACATTGGCCACTAGCACCGCCCTAATTCTCCCTGTCGTTTGTTCCCAAGACATCTGTCGCCAGATATGTCCACTCAGGAGTGGCGTATCTTCTGCTAGGCACGCGTACTCGCCTTGACCTTCTTGGACCTGCTGCTTCAGCGCCCAGGGCACCTTCGTCCGGATCTGAGTCTTCGGATACAGGAGCAAGAGTCCTCTCTGGAGTTGACCTCAGACTTGACCTCCTCCTCTGGGGCCAACTAGCCTCTCTACGCCTTGCCCCTTCGCTCCTCGTCCTTCTGCTTCGCTCGGGCTCACTTTCAGCTTGGCCCGCGTCTGATTCGTACTCCCAGCTACTTCCTCCTTCTGTGGCGTCGTCGGTTTCACTATTGTACTGACCGTCCTCAGCTTGGTCAGACACACTCTCAGCTTCTTCTCGCACCTCTACAGCTTGGCTGGCCCCCTCTGTGGCTTCTCTGTCCGCAGCTGGACTTACATCCGAGAGAGGAGCTGTTTCTTCCAGAGGTGCTGGATCCAATTGGGCAGACCTCCCACTTTCACAGCCGTGTTCGATATTAGGATGATCTGGTAGGGCCCACGCCAGCGGACATCTAGGCAGCTTCTTCTGACGTGCTTTTTTATTAGTACCCAATCTCCAGGGCACAGGTCATGACACAAGTCCTGGCACGACGGGACCTCGGCAGCCTGCACCTGAAGGGACACAGAATGAATGGCGTCAGACAGACCCTTACAATAGTCCAGGATCATATCATCTGTGATATTCAACAAAGCTGCAGTCGGTACTGATGGCAATCTCATTGCCCTCCCCATTAACACCTCATGTGGCGATAGTCCCGTTCTTCTGTCTGGGGTACTACGGATGCTCATGAGAACCAAGGGCAAGGCATCGGGCCAACTCAGGGACGTCGATGAACACATTTTGGCAATGCGGGATTTGAGGGTGCCGTTTATCTGCTCCACAATTCCCGAAGCTTCTGGTCGATAGCTACAATGCAATTTCTGGTCTATGTTCAGGGCTGCACAAATCATCTTCACAAGCTCGCTGTTGAAATGTGTTCCCCTATCTGATTCCAAAGAGGCCGGTACCCCGAAGCGCGGAATGAGTTCCCTAAGCAATAACTTGGCTACTGTGAGAGTGTCACACCTGCGTGTAGGGTATGCCTCGACCCATCTGGAAAATATGCAAACAACCACCAACACGTATCGAAGGCGGTTGCACCTTGGCATTTCAATGAAATCAATTTGCATTCGATTGAATGGACCTCCAGACCTCCCTATGTGACTCAATGCAACTGGTGTTCTTTTCCCTATGTTCAGCTGCTGACAGGTCACACAACGCTGGCACACTGCTTCGGCTGCTACTCTGAACTTAGGTTTGTACCAGGTTTGTCTGAATACTCTCAGCATAGCGTCTCTCCCGGTTGTATGACGATCCGTCGATGTCAATGTCATAGCGGCACTTCAAATCGCGGGCATTACATCGCATCGGCCGTCTCACCGGCCATTATGTCATCGCAAGCAGTTGCGCCGCAAATGCGGCAATTTAATTGGATCGTGTGTCACATCGCCGATTTAACATCGCGCGACATGACAACGCGACGTCGGCTCGTGGGAGAGGGTCGGGCGGCTGGTAGCTGGTCGGTTTGGGTGAAGGCTTGGAAAGAGTTGAAGGGGTGACAACCTTTTGGGTCTCTGCTAGAGCGCCCCGAGTTGCTCCACCTGCTCATTGTTGTGTTTTTCAGCACCAGACCGGGACCCTTTTCATGTCCTGTCAACGATAATTGCGGCGGCAGGCAAACCTTAATATTCACACGTAGGAGTCTGCGCTCCTGAAAGCGTCACTCCCACACACGAAAAGCGAAAAAGGGTGCAATCCTGTTTCAAAAACAAAAATACATTTTTCATTATCGGCCCAGCAGAACTGCTACACTGTTTGGGCGTCTGGATTGTGTTTGAAGCATGGGAAATGTTCCATATTAATTATAAATGTGTTACTGTTACTATTACTAAATAAAAGGAGCGATAAGGATAAAACAGGTGTAGTCTAATGCTACTGTTAGCGACTTAAGGGTGGAAATAGTTTTTTTGTTTAACTACTGAACCATAACCAGAGTGGGATAGGCAGGGGGGACAGTCCACCATTGCCCGATGGCCACAAGCAGAGACAGGTGTTTTTTCTACCCTGGATAAAGCTGATCAACATGCCTTGGCCGATGTTGCAAGTGTCCCAGAACCCGAAAGGCTGCTGTAGCTTTAGGAGAGAGTTGGTCTTTGCAAGCCACAAAGTCAGGCCCATTCATTGTCCTTTGCAGAATTATAAAGGGCACAGTATGTGGTAAACCTCCTCCCATCCTGAGAGGCAACTCTCTTTAGCTGCACAAGCCTTGGGTGTGGGTAGGAGACTTCTGTCCTCAGCAGGAGTCCACAATGATGGGACAGAAAAAGGGCAGGTGCCTGCTGCCAATGTTTTTGAATTCAGATTGGGAGTTTCATTCCAATGCTGTGCTGTGGATGTGTCAGGAACAAAGGAACCGAGAAAAACACTAAGAGCCCCAGAAGTTTTAAATACACTTAAAGAAAATCCTGAATAGAAACGGATAAAAGAAAACACATTTTTGACAATGTTGTTGTACAAACCCTCATTCACCGTCCATCTTGGGGTAAAAGGGGAGAGGGGATATGAAACAGAGAACCAAATAAGGAAGAGAATCCAGAAAGAGAGGAGGGAAGAAATAATATAAATAAGGAGATGGAGGGTGAGAGGAAGAAAGGAGAGAGGGAGAGATAAGGACAAGACAAAGTAAGGAAAGACTGGGGTGGAGAAAGGTTAGAATAAGAGGCTGATATATATCTAGAGAGAGAGCAACACGACATGACAACGCGACGTTTGAGATTACACAGTAAAAAAATTTGAGGCAGAGGAAGACGGCTGAAGGGAGGGCAGGTCTTGCATATTAGTTGTGGATTTTGACGACTCGTCTTCAGTTTCACCTGAAATTTGTGTCTGGACCCAGAAGTAACTCTTCCTGTGTTCATCCCTACATGGCACAATGCTTCACCCCTTCAACTAAATCTGACTGCTGCTTCTTCACCAAAGTGCCACAGTATGAAATTGAAGGAAGGCCCTTTCTTGAGCGGAGTCATGCCATCCACGCTTAAACTGTGGCATTCCTAAAATGCGCCCCCCCCCCTCCCCCCCACCGAGGAAACCAGGAGGGCAGCAATTAATTTGTCTCAGAATGAAATCTTCTTGACATCTTCATCCGGAGAGTTGCATCCTTAGATATTTGCGAACAGCAAGGCCAAAAACAAGGCAAAATTGGTGTCTTGGAATATTAATACACCAGACTTGCATAACAATAATAATGATTTGTTTTTATATAGCACATGAAATCACAATTCTGCAGATCACTACAGCCCAATTCAATGGTACTCAACAATTCACTGGCCTTAGAAAGAGAGAGTTTACCCTGCCAAGGTTCAAACTTGCAGCCAGCTGATCACAGCAGACATCAGTGGCAAACTTGTAACTTCTGGCTCCAGTTTTATGGCACCAGGAGCAACACTTGCAGCCTATTTTGCACCAAATAATAACTGCATTCTGTGTTTGCCAACCGGATTTGGTGGAGGGTGTTCGAATGAAATGTGAAAGACAAACTTGGTGATTGGTCAAAAGTGAGCCACTAACAGTTCAGAAAGGATCTAAAAACATTTTCTATCAGTCATTCAGGTCCACATTGACACTTCTCCCCCATCCTCTGCAGAGGTATTACTTCTTCCTGAGGCAAAATCTACAGCGGCGAAACTGAATCATGGGCCAACATCGGGCGGAGCCGCTCACCCATTATCCTCAACTCTCTGATGCAGCCCGTTGGTCATTGGTGGACAGAGCGTACAGAAGCAAAATAAAGGATGCATGCTGCACTTTGCAAAACTCACAGACAAATAAGCCAGTCTCTAGATCGACACAAAAATAGCAAAAATGTCAACAGCTAGGGGCGTTTATGTAGGATAGATGGGGACCATGAGCGCAGGGACACTCACTGAGTAGCTGCACACTTTATAAATAATCTCATTCATTCATATCCTATCATTGCTTTTTCTGACCCAAGTCAACTTTTGGCTGCTTAGATTTTCAAATTTCAAGGCCTTAATTTCCATCCATGCATCCATCCATACACCCATCCATGCATCCATACACCCATCCATGCATCCATCCATCCACCCATCCATGCATCCATCCATACACCCATCCATACACACCCACCCATCCACCCATCCATCCACCCATCCATGCATCCATCCATCCATCCATCCATACACCCATCCATGCACACCCACCCATCCATGCACACCCACCCATCCACCCATCCACCCATCCATCCACCCATCCATGCATCCATCCATCCATCCATACACCCATCCATGCACACCCACCCATCCACCCATCCATGCACACCCACCCCTCCACCCATCCATGCATTCATCCATCCATCCATACACCCATCCATGCATCCATCCATACACCCATCCATCCATACACCCATCCATGCACACCCATCCATCCACCCACCATCCATCCGCCATGTATTCATCCACCTATCCATGCATCCATCCATACACCCATCCATGCATCCACCCAGTAATACAGTAATAAATAGGAAATGTTGCGCTGTACTGTTAATATGCATCCTCCTTCCAGGCATGCGGCTTCCACTACTCCAGTAATTGTACAAACAGCATAGGCTGCTCTCAACTGCCCAACATCGTCTCTTACACATGAGCCATCAACAAAGAAAACTTCATCAGGGTCAGTCAGTGGCTCATCCACGATGTCGGGTCTCGGTTTGGTGCATAGTTCAGTCACATCGAGGCAATCGTGGTCTGTACATTCGTCATCATCAATGTCACTTGGGAGTGGCATCAATGTAGCAGGGTTCAAAACAGAGCATCTCTTGAGGGTCACGTTCTCTGCAGCAAGAATGACTTGCTCATAGCGCGTGAGCCTGCTATTGGTCAGATGCTGTGTTTTGGTCCTGGTCATCAACAGTTCAACAGAATGTGGCACATACACCTCTAACTGATGTCCCATAACTATATTCTCACAACGCTCAATGCTGACACACGTTGCAGCAACGGATTTGAGACATCCGGGCAACGCTGCGGCTACTGGGTCTAAGGTAGCCGAAAAGTAGGCAACTGGTCTACGGGCATTCCCATGGATTTGGACCAGGACTGACAAGGCACAACCCTCTCTTTCACAACAGTAAAGCAAGAATGGTTTGTCGTAATCTGGCATTCCCAGAGCAGGAGCACGACACAGGTCCTCTCTCAGCTGCAGGAACGCCATAAAACAATCTTTGTCCCATGGTACCGGATCACTCACCTCCTTGTGCGTCAGTTTTTGCAAGGGTTTTGCTTTCAGTGAAAAGTTCGCTATCCACTGTCGGCAATAACCCACCATCCCTAGGAACATCCTGACCTCTCTCTGTGTTTTAGGTGCGTTCATTTTCATGATCGCCTCTATTCTGTCTGGTGACACCTTCCGCTTTCCTTTTTCAATCCTGTGCCCCAAATACTGCACTTCTGTCAGGCAGTATTGTAATTTGCTCGGAGACACCTTGTGCCCGTTTACAGCTAGATGATTTAGTAATGCAATGGAGTCCTCCCTGCAAGCTTCTTCAGTGTCTGACGCGACAAGTAGGTCGTCTATGTACTGGACCAGAACCGAATTTTGGGGCAGTACTAGACTTTCAAGATTTTTCTTCAAAAGCTGGTTAAAGATCGATGGGCTCTCTGTATACCCCTGCGGGATACGACACCATGTTAATACGCGACCTTCCAGCTTAAAAGCGAAAAGGAAATGGCTATCCTCGTCTAAAGGGATTGAAAAGAAAGCCTGACAAAGGTCTATCACTGTGAACCATTCGGCTTGGAACGGTATCTGAAACAATATCACTGATGGATTCGGTACCACTGGACAACATGAGACAACTATGTTGTTGATTTTTCGAAGGTCCTGCACTATTCTGAATTTCCCACTTGGTTTCTGCAAACCCATAATCGGGGAGTTGCATGGACTACCCACAATTTCCTTCAGTATTCCCTGCTTAATCATGGACTCGATCACGGGTTTTATACCTGCAATCGTTTCTGGTGTCAATTTGTATTGGGGTGTTCTTGGAAACTCAGCATTTGGTTTCACTATTATTTTCACTGGGTCCACTCCCTTGACTAGTCCAATCTCTTCCCCAGTGAAATCCCATACTTCTGGTACCACGGCCTCCCTTAGATCCCAGGGGAGCTCATCCACTGTCAAAGTGGGGTACAGCTCCACGCACGTTCTTGAGTTTGCGACCTTAAAGTCAGCGTCATCATCATTAGTCAGTACCTCCACTCCCTGCGGTGTGCAGTATATTGTACAATTTAACTTGCACAATAGATCTCTTCCCAACAGACATACAGGACTAGAATCACAAACCACAAACTGATGCTCATCACTGTATTTCCCTATTTTCACTAGCACTGGTTCTGTCAGTGGGCTTGTTATTCTCCTGTTTGCGACCCCCACCACTTGAATGGTTACTCCGGACATTGGCAGGCCGGGAACTACAGCTGATCTTATTGTGGATCGAGTGGCCCCTGTGTCTACCAAGAAAGTCGTGGGGCACCCTGCCACTTCGGCCTCAACGTATGGTCCCCTTTGATCTACTTCTAAGACGGCCCGAGGGTACAGTCTTCTCCCTCCACTCTCTGTCCTGTTAGGGGATCAACATAGTAACACTCTTCTCCTCCTACGAAAAGAGGCATCTGTCTATAGGTCTTTCCCCCTGTCGCTATTCGGGGTGGCTGAGGGAACTGGGCTCGTGGTGCGGGGGTCCCCCCTTTGACCACCTTTCCTTGGTATGCTGACGTCCCTTTTCCTGGAGTATTTTGAACCTCTTCCTCCTCTATTTCTAGTTCTCCAATCTCAACGTTATAGGGGCACTCGCGTTTCCAATGTCCCACCTCGTTACATTGATGGCACCGGGTCTTCTTTTTCAATGTCGCAATATCTACCCTAGGTCTGAAGTTGGAGTTCTCCTCATTACTTTTGTTCTGGTTATTCGGTCTCCTGCCCCCAGTCCCTGTACTCTGTTGTTGTTGTCCACCCTTACCAGCTGACTGCATCTGTACCACCATCAACTTTTCTTTTAGTTTCTTGGCTTTTGAATCTATCTCATCGCTGCAGTACCTAGCATATCTCAGAATTTCGTCTAAAGGTTTATTTTGCCAACAAATCAAGTGTTGCTGAATCATTAAACAAATATCCGGCCTTAAACCCAAAACAAATTTAGACACAAACTGCCCTATGTCTTTAGGATCCATTACGTCCAACCCGCTATATTGTTTAAACGCCTTCAGCAACCTCTCATAATATTCATGGACTGTCTCCTTGGGTTCCTGCCTAGTTCGATCTATTTTGACCCAATCTATGTCCTGCATTGGCACCTTATCTTTCAGCCAAGTCATCACTCTCTCATATTTGGCCATTACTGTCTCAGACGGCCCATTAGTCTGTGCATCTCTCTCTGGTTCTGATGTGGGCCATTCAGCACTGACTTTACATGCTGACCACAAGTCTCCTGGTACTACAATGTCAAACAGAGTGTTCAGGTCAATCCAGAGTACTTTGGAGATTTTTACGAACCTCTCTACCTGCTTATACCACTCCACTGGATTCTCCCTTAACTTAGGGAAGGAGTTGGTAAAGGCAGCTAAGTCCCCCCTACTCCAGGGCACATGCACGTAGTTCCCGTTTGCAACCTCACGCAAAGGGTATGCCTCTATCTTCTGCAGTCCTCCCTCTGGGGACATCCCAAGCATGCTCCTCCTGACGGTCCCTTTCTTGGACCATCTTTCCTCCCATTTATCCAGTGCTCTCCATGTCCTTATTCCAGTAATCAGTTCCCTTATGTGTGTTTTTAATCCGATAGTTCTTCTCTCATCTAGGTCCTGATCTGAATAATGTAGCCTGTGGTTACCCTGTAATGCTTTGGTCCTTGACAAGTCTACCATGTATTTTCCGGCCAATTCGACTAATTTCTCATGTGCTGCTCTCGCTTTCCTAGTGACGTCCTTTGCCATGAACAGTATTTCATCCTGTTCATACATTTCCATTCTCTCCAAAGGCAAAGTACCATCCACCATGTCGTCCAGATCTGCTCTTAAACTGGCGACATCAAGTCTCTTTGCTTTTATCTCGGCTCGCAATATGTTTTTCCTAGGGTGTTCATTGCTCTCCCTCCCATCCCAGCTCCGAGTCCTACGCCTAGGCTCAGGGGCGTTAAGGAGGGTCCTCCCTTGTTCCCATCTTTCTAAGTCCCATGCTCGGCCATCTTCCCTTGGAGGGTGGTGAAACACTGCCCTGTTTCCCCCGCTTTCATTTTGTCCCTCCTGCCTGTTCTCTTTGGCCCCATGATAGGACTCTCTGCTGTTCTCCACTCTGTCGCTATTCCCTCTTTGTCTAGTGTCACTCAATATCTGGTAGGCTCCTTCTCGGCTCCCCATGTCCCCCGGATCCCGTTCATGTCCGTGATCACAGGGGTCATGGCGAGACCTCTCGCAACTCTCATTTTGTCCGCTATTGCCAGACGTATGGGGTGTACACTTAAAGCTGTCCCTGTACTCTTGCGTTCTCCTATCCCCTTCACTGTGAATGGGGCGGGACACCCCCCCACACTCCGGGCTCCTGTTCTCCAATACTGGTCTACCTCCATTTCTGGTGCGACAAGTATCTTCTCTATTTTCCTGACTCCTCCCGTCCCACTCCGGACTGCTTTCGCCAGCCCCGCAGTGAGTCCGGATCCTGCTATCTTGGCTTTCCCTTTCAACTTCCGCTGCTATCAGGCTCTTGTGAGCCTCAACTGTCGCATCCCATTCTTTCAGGTACTCTCTTAACCCCTGGAAGGATTTCGGACCTGATCCCCTCAGATCCATCGGCCACCTCGGGCCCCCCTGATCTCTTGTGGGATCTACTGCTGTGTGTACTGGGGTGCTCCAATCCCTTGGTCCTGGCAGCTGTCTTGGGGAATTGATCATGTCGTCCCTCCTCTCCATTTCTGCTCTCTCCCTGTCCACTCGTACCTGTTCCTCCCTGCTGGCTCTCTCTGGGTCATATATCGATACTATAGGACCTATAGTGACAGGTACTTGCAGGGCGTCTGGCAATGCGTAGGATGTGGCACGCTCCGCTTCTGGCGCCTTTTGTACCACAAACCTTCCGACTACCCTCTGCACCGGACCAGGTTGAGGCAATACTTTACTTGCAGTGGGATCCCAATCTGTGCTAGGAAGCGGTCTATACTCCCCTGTGTCAGCCCCCCCTTCCCTGCTGGGCTCGGCAGTTTCTGCCTCTCTGTTGTACGGGGGTGGCCTATCTGTTAGCAATCTATTTATCACGCTGTCCTCTGTCTCGCTCTCATCATCTTCCTCGAATGGACTCTTGTTCCCCTCCACCTCTATCACTGGGTACAGTTTGTTTACTTCAAGGTTATGTACTCTCCATCTTTTAGCATCCGCGTCCCATTTGGCATCCTGTACTGCTCTTACCGATCTTTTCACCCTTTCTTGGCGCCGGTTCTGGTTTCTATCATGCGCCGCCCTAATCCATGCATTGAGGGCTTCAAACTGGGTCGGTCTAGGCAGAGGTCTCATTGCGGTCATAACTGTTTTTAATCGATGTAATACCTCTAATCTAAACGTCCCGTACTTTGGAAACGTCAGTTCCTCATTCCCTTCTGTAATCTTACACCAATTTGAAATCCACAATATAGTGTGCAACCCAACATTCGTTGCCATATAGTTTGCCGGCGTACCCTCCGGCGGGGCTTCTTCCCCATCATAAGATCTCCGCCTCTCTCTCTTAAACGCCGCTCTTATCCATTTAAAACATTTCATGATTAAACGCACAATTTCCTGCTTCGCTATTCTGTTTACTTCCTGGTGACAATCCACCAATCCTAGCGCGGCTTTGCTAGCTGGCCTATCACAGCGCGGTCTCACCTGTACCGGCCAATCCCAGCGCGGCACTTTCTGACGTCACTCGTCTCCCGTCTCGCAGCAGTTCCCCTCCTTTCTCAGCTCGTTTCCCGGTCACGCATGCGTCCCATTCATACACCGAAAAATGACTACTTCCGACCAAGCGATCACTTTTCTTGACTGTACGTCCACAGTCTATCTGTAATTGTCACCTCAACTGGCGAAATGCCTTTCCAGGCAATCGTCTCTCTGATAGGTTACTTACACACAGTAACTTCCGACCAGCGTCCGTTACTCACACGCTCACTCTTACGTTCCCCCTATCACGGTCCTGCGGGCGATCAATGGTACCTCATGACCCCCTTCACACTTGGTTGACAATTACTTTGGATGTCCGATACACCCGAACCACTTAAGCTCTCTTCTGAACTTAAGATTTGCACCGGTTGCGCGCGCTCACAACCTGTTCCACAGTCACTCTACAGGCATTCAACTCCGCCAAACATTACAACATGGAAGCAACACAAAAACACCGCAATCTAACACGCATGACCCTTTATACTCACTTTCGACCGTTACTGCTGCGTTTCTTTCTCGCGCCGTCAGCACCCTCTTCGGCGGGCGGTTCTTCCGATCATCGATCACTAGGGGCCTTGGGGTAATCTAACCTGGCCTAGATCACCTTCCTCAAGAAGGCAACCATCCTCTGCTACCAACTGGGAGGGCGGGATTTTTGATCTCTATCTTATCACACTAGATCTAAACCCCGTTCTGGTCGACTGAATCTTTATTGCCTGTCATTTGAGGAAAGAAAGTGCATCAATACCAGGTTAGTTTAATCAATAATGGGCTCGACTCTGAAAAACCACAGACTACTTCCTAGTTTCAAAGGTTTATTACAGAGTCATTGATAACTGCAAATACAGGCATCTCAAAACGAGATTCAAAAGGTATAGAGGCACTAATATAAACATGTGTTCTCTAAAGTTTCTTAGGCGAGCAAAGAACACTACTAGAACTAGCTCTAGGATCAAAAGGGATGCAAGCATAGACACGAATTGCGATCTATCCGACATTTACAAGGGAAGGAAAGAATCAGGTTAGGCTGTCCCTACCCTGTACTAGATGGTATCCCTACTTAACAAGGCCCCAACCTATCAAAAGGTGTCAGCTGTGAATGTCTTCCTGAGAAGATCACTCACTCTCAGTCTCTAGGTGAAACCTATGATCTCCAGTCATGACCCCTCTCTGCCTACCCATCCGCTCTCTGAAGGGTCCTCAGGCATCTACTCTAACTCCACCCAGGAGTGCTGACCCTAATACAAAACACAGTTTACAGTTGAAACGCCCCTCACGAGACGCCCCTCACGTGATGTCGATTCTGGCTTTTTCCATGATGATCTTCCTCTGGGCCTTGTGTTCAGCGTTGACCTTGCTTCTCAGGCTCTTCTCCGGCCCGCTGATACCCCCTAAACATTCCTGAATCCTCCTCCATGTCTGTACCAGTCTACTCGAACAGAGCTCTATTCATTAAACTTTTAATCGAAACCCCCTCGCACCTGCAGACAGACATCCGCAGCTTGAATCCCAATTCTCATAGACCTTTAACAAAAGTTTGCAACATTTCTCAATGCAACTCGACATGTATCAGCACGTGCAAATAAGAAACCCTTTTTCTCTTTTCAGGCCTACAACCCTTTTCTCAGAGGTTAACTTGAAATAACATGTTAGCATCTTTTCTTGGATAATAAGAAAACACTCCTATGGAATATAAATCTAATGAATAAACAAAATCACTATAACGTTAGTGCAATCCATGTTTATGTATGAGTGGTCATTTCTAGACCCTTCCGCCCTGACCATGAGGCCTGCTCCCTTCGATGCTTTGCAGCATGACATTCCTCCATTAGCAGCTACATAACATGGATCATGATTAATCACATCTAATAAGAATACATTTTCCACATCTTTCTGCATCAGTCCCACTTCTATATGTATTTTCTGTGCTAACTACACACGTCTAAATATAGGTGAATATATCTCTCCAATCCATAATGGCACTTCTATTATAATTGTGCGACTAACATGTGCTTATGGTGCACTCGTGCATTTTTGTTCAGTTTGCGCTCTATCAACAGTATAACTGGAAGCACCTGCATACACGGGGCCCGATTCACAGAATGAACTTAAGACTCAATCCTAAACTTACTACTGTTTTGGTATTCACAGATTGCACTTACTTCTTTTGGTATTCACAGAATAAACTTACTACTTTTGGCATTCTTAGAATGCACTTACTACTTTTGGTATTCACAGAATGAACTTACTCATTTCGGTATTCACAGAAGTTAGGACTCCTAACTTTAGGACTCTTAAATGCCTTCTGTGAATACCGAAAGTCTTAAAATTAGGATTTTTCACAATTTAGTAGTAGTAAAGTTAGGACTGCTAACTTTAGGACTGCTAAATGCCTTCTGTGAATACCGAAAGTCTTAAAATTAGGATTTTTCTCAATTTAGTAGTAGTAAAGTTAGGACTACTAACTTTAGGACTCCGAAATGCCTTCTGTGAATGCCAAAAGTAGTAAGTTCATTCTGTGAATACCAAAAGTAGTAAGTGCAATCTGTGAATACCAAAACAGTAGTAAGTTTAGGATTGAGTCTTAAATTCATTCTGTGAATCGGGCCCACCAAGCGCAGGGCTCCCCCAAACGGATGTCGTGACCAAGTATGCTCAATCAGGACGAAGGAATCGTGATCGTTGTCTTAATAAAAATGTCCTGTAGTAGAAGGAAAAAATTATAATATATACACCTCGATAGAAAGAATAATGATTGATAGTAAACGTGACACAGTTAAAGTAACGAAAATGAACATAATTTGTATCAGCTAAATAAGTCAACTGTGGGATGGTGGGTCCACGGGACTACGTAAGCCGCTGTGAGTATGGACCCCATCGGGGAATCGGCCTGAACTTGTTGTGAAATGGCAGGAGGAGATCCTCATCTGTTGGGACCGTAGGAGGGGGAAGTGGGACCATTGAAGGTGGGGTGAGATGCTATTCCGCCATTCTGCAGTCTAGACACTCCGACTTCAATGTGCTATGTTGGCCTGGCTAGGCTGCTGGTTGGGCGAGGCCGCACGGAACCAGGCAGTTTGGCTGTACGACGAAGACTGGGTAGCACATTTGACTGATTGTTAGTGTTGAACACAATGTTGCGGGGGGATTTCGGGGGAGGGTAGCGGCTATGGGGCAGAGTCCTGCATCTTCAGGCCACGGTTGGACTGTGAGAATGAGGTTCTACTGCCGGGGTGGGGGCTGTTTCCACTGTTTTGTATTATTATTATTATTCTTTGTTGGGGATGTTTTTATGCTAGGACACCAGAGGTCATGAGAGCTTTCGGGGGATGCGAGGGACCCCCGACAATACGCCTTACAGTTCATTCCCTGTCTCCCCCGGGGGCCATGGGTGCCTAGTAATCGCTACTTATGGCAGGTGATCAGCAGGCTTACAAACTTATAACATGGAATGTTAGGGGGCTTAACCACAGACTTAAGCGGATTCGGATAGCAACTTATCTCTGGCGATACAAGATAAGTGTGGCCTTTTTACAGGAGACGCATCTC
Source organism: Lissotriton vulgaris (assembly GCF_964263255.1). NCBI lineage: Eukaryota > Metazoa > Chordata > Amphibia > Caudata > Salamandridae > Lissotriton > Lissotriton vulgaris. The sequence goes on from NC_141694.1 coordinate 195,006,040, forward strand.
TGGGGGATTATCTGAAGTATGTTCAGAGGACGTGGAGGGGCCAGTTTTTTGCGATCTCCTATTCGGGTTTTGACAGGGGTGCACTTGTGTGGGTGGCACCGGGGGTCCCCTTCAAAATTTTTAAATGCTGTCCAGACTCAGAGGGGCGATACGTGGTGGTGGAGGGGACATTGGATGGGAGACATCTGTGCCTAGTGAATGTCGATGCCCCAAGCGCCGATGATGGGGAATTTTTGGGCAAGGTCCTGGGGAACCTAGATTTGCCGCCTGATGTGGAACTGATTGTGGCTGGGGACTTTAACTGTGCCATTGATGGGAATTGTGACAGACACCCTCCAAAACCAGACTCTAAACCAAAGACTCGCGCGGCCATGCAGCACATGCTTACTAATTACCACTTGCTGGAAATCTGGCGACACAGGTGGCCTAGAAATCCCTGATCTGGAACTTTATTATTATTATTATTATTTTGCGGCCCAATTGCAGCTCGCAGTGGCTTGGCTGGACAAAGACCCCTCATGGGAACGTTCGCTCCTAGCCAACACTTATGGGGACCGTCAGCTGGGCGCACTTTTGTGCCACTCAGATGGTCACCAGAGGCAGGGCCCCCCACTGGGTGGTTTGTTGGCAGCCGTCTGGGCCAGGGTGGTCACGCGCAAATTATCAAAGTGAAATTGTTCGCCCTGGAGGGGGATTTTTGGCTGATGCCACCTTTCGCGCATATTGAGCGCGTCATGTCCACTGACAAATGGAAGGCAGGAGGCTGTCTTATGCTGTCGGATCTCTACCCAGAACAGCGGTTCATTACGTACCAGGAAGCAGTGGAATCCTTTGAGTTAGGTCCAGGGCAATTCCTAAAGTACGCCAAAATAGCAGCAACAGCAGGACAGCTATGGCCTACGTTCCCGGACGCCCCGGAGCACACACACACCCTGGTCACGATGATTACCATGGCCGGCGGGCGAGCAGAAGCTTGTCACACACCTGTATAGGGCTCTTAGGGAGGACAGGAAAGGTGCACCTCTTAGGGTCGAAGGTAGATGGCAGGAAGTGAGCCAGCAGGAGATAACGCCACAGGAATGGTAGAAGATTCATGACGGAGTCCGCAAGGTGGCGGTCTCAAATAGATTTAAACAGATTCAATACAATATGGTCCACATGACATATCTATCACCCAAACGCCTACACACCATTGACAGTTCGGGGGACAAGAGTTGCCCCAGATGCCACTATGGTCAGTCAGATTTCGCACACATGGTTTGGTCATGTCAGATGATCCAGGGATTTTGGGTAACAATCCTAGAGGACCTGCACAGGATAGGATAACGGGTTGGAGGGTGGCTCTGGAGATACGCACTTGTGTTCTGGGATTAATTCCCAGAGACCCTAAACGCAAAACCAGTAGGAAGTTCCTAGTATTAGGACTGGTGACGGCCAGGCGATGAATAGCAATCCACTTTTTGACACAACAGGGGCCACTACCATCACGCTGGAAAGCGGACCTGAAGGAATGGGCATTGGCGGAGATGGGGAACATGCGGAGTACTAGGTGGGATGCCATATTCCCGGAGGTGTTACAGGCATGGGGGTTAATGGTCCAGGAGATAGAGGGAAATGCCCCTAGTTCTACACAGATGACCCTTTTCAAAGTGTCACATTTACAAACAGCAGGCAACTTAATCCCAGGGGCTGATAGACACCGTGCCATATTTATAATTGAAAGATACAGTCATTTTCATTTAAATAAGAGAAATTTAAAGTGAAGAGATTTCTTTCTATTTTTCTCTACTTTAAATCAAAGTAATTAAGTCCTTTTGTTTTATGAAGCATGATTCTTCACTTTAAAATCCTCACATTTAAACAAATGATTGTATTTTCCTGTTATAAATACGGCTCCATGTCTATATGCCAGTGGGATTGATATGCCTGCAGTATGTAAAGACACTTGGGAGAAAATAAAAATAATGAGTTGTATGTAATGCATGTAAACAGACAGTTAACTCTTCAGTTGAATTTTCTCCCATTTCAAAGCGTCGCATCTACACCATTTTTTTAAATGAGAGAAATTTACAGTGCAGAACATTTTTCCATCAAGTGCAGACAAATGTTGCTTATTATGAACATTTTTACAGAACATTTTTCTGCACTTTAAATTTCTCCCATTAAAACAAAAATGGCTGTATGTTTGTGTATTAAAGGTGCCATATATGGCAAAAGGTTTGCCCTATGCCACAAGTACTTACGACATAGGCTCTCAGACACCTGTACACATATAGCCCCTTAATTCACAAACATGTTCGTACATCCCCACAGACCATGAACTCACTAAAGCACATGGTAGCCCTATCATAGTATCCATAGTCACAGTAATTTGCTCAAACCATGGTATTAGGTTCCATGGACATTAGGTTTAAAGTCAATGAAGCTGGGTGAGGGAGTGTCTGGTAACAATGCATGAGTTACTTGGCCTTCAGTAGCTCACAGCGATTTTTACTGATCAGAAGTAGCTCTCATTACAGAAAATGTTGGAGGCCACTGACCTAAAAACAAAGCAGTAAATCTACAAAAGAATCACCGCTCACGGATCTAAATTACCAGTTGCCGAGGATTGCTTCACAGCTTGGGTGTTTGCGCTTCGATATCCCTGCTCTGCTCCCTGAGGCACATCAGCTGGTGTGAGCGCTTTCCGCAGTCGGCGGAAAATCAACTCGCTCCTAGCTTGAAAGTGCCCAGGTTGAGGACTCTGTTGCTTGGTTACTGAAAGGAACCTACCGGGGGACTGCGAGGCCCAGCATTCTCCACTCTGCACAGCTGGTGCCTCTTCCCCCGTCGGCCACGCCCCCCCCCTGCAGCCTTGATAACCTTTCGCGACACGCGGGTGTCGCTCACGGATCTAAATTACCTGTTGCCGAGGATTGCTTCACAGCTTGGGTGTTTGCGCTTCGATATCCCTGCTCTGCTCCCTGAGGCACATCAGCTGGTGTGAGCGCTTTCCGCAGTCGGCGGAAAATCAACTCGCTCCCAGCTTGAAAGTGCCCAGGTTGAGGACTCTGTTGCTTGCTTACTGAAAGGAACCTACCGGGGGACTGCGAGGCCCAGCATTCTCCACTCTGCACAGCTGGTGCCTCTTCCCCCGGTGGCCACGCCCCCCGCCTGCAGCCTTGATAACCTTTTGCGACACCCGCTCTGCGGGTGCCGCTCACGGATCTAAATTACCTGTTGCTGAGGATTGCTTCACAGCTTGGGTGTTTGCACTTCGATATCCCTGCTCTGCTCCCTGAGGCACATCAGCTGGTGTGAGCGCTTTCCGCAGTCGGCGGAAAATCAACTCGCTCCCAGCTTGAAAGTGCCCAGGTTGAGGACTCTGTTGCTTGCTTACTGAAAGGAACCTACCGGGGGACTGCGAGGCCCAGCATTCTCCACTCTGCACAGCTGGTGCCTCTTCCCCCGGCGGCCACGCCCCCTGCCTGCACGTATTTTACTGTCGTTGCTTCACCGCGACACGGGACGCGCGCGGGACTGAGCTCGGGGCGAAGACCGGGCAAAGAGCGGGCCGTTTGAGGCCGTTTGAGGACGTGAGAGACCGGACCGGGCCAACTCTCTAAGCTCTGCCTATATGGACTAGAACTGTATGTACTCTTTCTGTTTATTACACTAATTTAGTGTGACGTACAAACTCTTTTTGTCATTGACTCCCTACAAAGATCCTGTGAACTCAAGTTACTAAATATGATGACGAGGGGTAGTAAATCTAAAAAAGCGGGGGTTGGTGAGCAGTTGTTAGGACCTATGGACGACTTTATCACTAGGGCAAACTCGTTCATAGATCAAAGCATCAGCATGATTGAAGATAGAGTATCCATCGACCTTGCCCTTGCAAAGCGATCATCCATGGGGCCACTGGCTGATGCAAGAACTCCCGAGCCAGGTGGCAATCTGACACAAGTGCCACAAGGTAATAACAGGCTTAGCCTCCCAAACGTTGTAGATCTCTCAGCCTCCCAACTCTCCATTTCGAGTTCAGATTTAGATAAAACACCTGAAATCTTACCCGATCATACCCCAGAAGAAGTAAGACAAGCAAGAGGGAGGAGGGAGGGGGCAATTAAGAAAAGAAAGGAAAAGGGGGAAAAAATAATAGTCACGGACCCTGTTGAATTAATTGCAAATTCAAACATGATAGGGCCAACCCTGCAAAGAGTGGATGATACAGTCCACCCTGTGTTGGTACATCATTCTTTGCACTATACACCAGATACTAGCGTCTCAGGATCCCCTGTTCTTTTACCCCTAGCAAAGAACCAGAACTAGACGACACTTCAGAGTTGGTAAACAAAATAGCTGTCCTACTTAACGCTCTTTTTCTTCCCCTAGAAAGCAGATTATTAAATATAGAGAACCAATTATCCAAGCTCATAAACCCTCCAAAACCAAAGCCGGTTCAAGGGCCCCAAAAAGTAGGGATAAACAAGCCGACCGCATCTATTCCACAAAAGAAAACCACAATTCCACTGTGCCCAGCTCCTAAAGCACAAACAATAGTAAAGGCACCTATAGTGGAGAAACCCTCCCCTAAAACCACAACACCTTTACCTCAGAACATTACGGTTCCAAAAACACCAGCCCCAAAAATACTAATTCCAGCAGTAAATAAAGGGGGGACCAGAGGAACACATGAGGGTAGACTCCCCGTCAACATGCCACCGGAGGCATGTCCTTTCGTGGTTGTGATGACTGGCGTACCAGAATTGGTGGGGCAGGGTGCAGAACCTATTTGGTCCTTAAAAAATAAGGCGCAACACTGGTTAAGTACTAACCGCCCAATTCCACCTAACTGGTCAAGTAGGATATTAACGGTATGTAGGACCCCATGGGTAGGTCACGGCAAAAAAACAATACAGGGAGACTGCATTGTGATCACTTTTGAAGACCCCAGAGTAGTAGACTACATTTGCTCTTGGGAATATCATAGTATAAGTGGTGGGATAGATACAAAGCGTCTTTCCTTTTTCTATCCCTCAAGACAGCACAACAGCTACCTCCAGGATTTTGATAGTTCCTGGCGCGCAGCAGTGCCCCAGCCCTGGGAACATGACAACTCCAGACCTAAACCGGCCCGCGTTATAATGAATATGACAGCTCCTGGCGGGCAGTGGATCCCCGCCACCACAATTATGAGGGTCCCTGGCAGATAGTGGGACCACGGAATCGAGGTAGAGAGTGGGAGCAGTGGGGTGGGCATGCACATAGACCATACAGACCTCCTTATAGGGAAATACCACATTGGGACGGCTGGTTGGGTATACCGACTACGAACCGGTTCAGTGGCTTAGAAATGGTCGACTGACCATTAATAGAGAAAGTAAACATCGACCAGGATATTCTACCCCCAGACCCTACAGGGACAATAATCTTAGGGTCAGAGAATAAAACACAATCCCTGTCGGTCATCTTCTGGAATATTGCAGGCCTTCGCCCCAAAATCGAGGACGGGTCTGCCGTCCACTTCCTAGAGGTAGGAAAAATTATTTGCCTACAAGAGACATGGGCCACGATGGAGTTACATCTCCCGGGCTATAAAACGTATTTCTCTCCAGCCCTTGCCAGTAACGCGGGCAGGCCTAAGGGGGGTCTGATTACTTATATAGCAAACACCATAAAAAACCTGAAGGTATTAAGAACAGAATTTTCCCCAAATTTCCAATTACTCTGTCTCTCGGCAGGAAAAAAAGTAACAATCATTCTAGTAAACTTTTATAATAATCTAGAGGATGACCCCTTCTGCTTCACTCTTTCGACAATTCAGGAAAAAATAGCTCAGTTCTGACAACTGTATGAAAGAAAAGGGATAGTCCATTTACTATAGGGAGGGGATTTCAATTTACACCCCTGCCCACATGCGGGTAAACGGTGTTGTGGGATGGTGGATGAGCATGACATCCCCCTCATGCACTTCTCCCACACAAAGACAGGGATGGTTATGAACAACCTCCTTTTAGACTTAGAACTGTCCATAGTAAATAAAACAAGCTCTGCTCGGAACCTCCTAGATCCAACATACCTAGGGAGGGGGCATCAGACTACTGTTGACTATATCCTCCTGACGGATGGACTAAGAGATTTAACTAGGGATTTCACACTCATGAATAATATTCTAAGTGATCACTCTGCCCTTAGGTTGGATATCCATTTGAATAATTTAGAATCCCAAACAGCAATCATAGCAAGCACCCTATCCCAAAATAAAATAGAACTGGGCAAGAGAAATGGGTATACTTTGAAATGGGAAAAGATCGATCCCTCCCAATTAACTGATAAACTGATAAAAAATACATACCCTAACATAATAAAATGCTTAGATCTTTCAGTAGATGATGGGGCGGTCCTTGAAAATTTCAAGACAATATTAGATAAAATAAATGGATTGCTGAGTAGAAATTCTAAAACTACTAAGCCAGCTGTACCAGGGTGGTTTAACCACGACTGTACTGTGGCACTAGCCAAGCTGAAAACAGCCCTTAATCAACCACATAGAGTTCAACAGCAGATTCAGCACCTTAGGCTCCAATATAATAAGGCAAGGAAGTTGAGAAAACAGGAGTTAAAACAAGCATTATGGGCTGACCTGCACAAAAGTGCAGTCACGAAAAATAGTGAGTCCTTCTGGCGGATAGTCAAAACCCCCTTTCTATCTGACTCTAATAGCCCTAAGATTGAAGTGGCCATAGAAGAGGAAATCTGGGTAGCCCACTTTTCAAAAATATTCAAATTAACATCTCCAACTGAAGGACTAGACCACTCTTTTCCCCCAGCTGAATTTCCAATTCCCCTGCAATTTGACATACCCGGTGTAATACAGGCGCTAAAAACAAGCAAAGGTGGGAAAGCACCTGGGGCTGATGGGGTGCCAGTGGACCTTTTTAAACATCTTCCGGACCTCTGGGCCCCCATACTTACAAGAGTATGTACCGCAGCAGCGAAAGTGGGATTGATGGAGTCCTGGTCCAAGTCCATCATGGTGCCAATTTTCAAAAAGGGGGATCGCCAGGATGTCGCATGTTACCGCCCCATCTCATTGCTGGTACATATACGAAAGGGGTCCCCGCAAGGGAAGCGTGTTGTATGCTACACACACTGACACTACTCTGGACTAACAAACAAGAAAATCAAGAGGGATTTTCAGGTATTGTCATTTATTTTTCAACACCAGATATCTACCATTACCAAATTACATTCACATTTAATAAATAGCCCCAAAGGGAGAGGAAGGAAAGGGAAGGGAGGGGTGGTGCTCAAGGAAGTGTAAAGTCAAAGAAAATAAGCACAGTCAAAAGACAAGTAATAATTACAATATTCCAAATAGAGTCATAATAATTCAGATACAAAAGCCAAAAATCAAGGCATCCATTGAAAAATATTAAACTAATGACATTCAACGGTCACATACTAAAATCAGAAATATCAGGGGCATGTGCCGGAAGTCCAAGAAAAGAAAAGAGCCGTCGACGTTTCGACCCCTGTCTGTAGGCTATGTTAAGTCCTTTATCGGGGTCTTCATCAGGACATATACAGGGAAGAGGTGGAGTGGGGCAATCCTATCTGAAAAGTTAAACCAAGGAGTCAGACTTTGTACGTTGTAAGAATAAATTACAACCGTCCTATTTGGCAGTAATAGATTCATTTAATTTAATTACCATGGAGTCAAGGCCCAACTGGGCTCTAAACGTAGGAAATGAGTAAGCCACGCAGGAAGTCGTGGTCGATCTCAGCGATAATGTTTCGCAACTACAGAGGAGAAATGGTTAAATTAAATTGAAAATTAAGAATAAAATTAGAAATAAAAACATACTACCAGTTGGGAGGTATTTTGTCATTAAACACTGTCTACTTGATTAAAAACCAGGACTGAACTTACACAAGCTTCAACCATTCGGCCGAATGGTGAGTTTATTGTTAAACCCCAGTTGTCATTTGTCGGATTCAGATGTCCGAAAAGGCCGAGGGTGCAAACAGGATGCACAGGCTGTGGGTGAAACAAGTCGGCAGTCAGAGGGACTTAGAGGTATGTGTATTGAAGATGAAGCCGCACTGGGTTAAAGGCCCATAACAAGGAGCCGCAGTGTATCCTATCAATCACATAAACACTTACATGAAAAAGCGGTAGGGACCATGAGCCGCTGGTTGTGTTTAAACATGGGACACAAATCGATTACGGTGAAGATCGCTATAAAATATAAAACAGGGGCTCTATTGTAGGTTGGTAAAGGGCTAATAGGGAATACACACCTCGTGTAGAAGATTTCAGGAATGGATTTCATCAGAATATACATTTTAGAGTAACTCATGTACACAACCAGCCCAAATTCTCGTGCCCTAAGTGCATTATGATCCCTATACATATGTATGTGGCCGTATATTACAGAACATTTTGCTTCATTCACTCCACATGCATAGGTACTTTCTTTAGTGCTCTTCACAGGAGTAAAACAGTAATGGTTGTGAAGCAGATACAAATTCAAGGAAAATACCAGAAGGCTTCAGCGCCTATTTAAAAAAAAACGCGACCAGCCTCATGCAGCTTCACTTCTTCCAATTCACTCACTTTATAATCATTAATTATATCACATTTAAACGAGTTATATCATATCGCCTGTACTCGCTTCCATTCTTCTGGGAGCTTCTGAGAACATAACAGAAACTCAACGTAAGGTTTCTAAAAATAATAATTTTTAATGGCAGTGCGAGAACAACATCTGGTACAGTACCCGTTATTATCATTTGTACCACTAGGTTATTAGCAACATATTATGTATCGAACATTTCTTAGACAATATCTCCTTAACTGCTGAGGATTTTTCACCCCAGGGCTGAGACTTTTTGGGCAATTTGGGGTACTTCAAGCTTAGGCCTCCATAACTTTTTTTTCCACATAGGGTATCCACGCAATTTCCCCAAAATCATGGGAATGCTAACCATACCAGGGTTTGTAGGTAGGTAGGTAGGTAGAAAACAAAATTTAGACAGTTGCCCGTGAAACATTCTAAAAACACATAAAACAGTTCAAATCTATGATTTAACTCCATCCGACACACCCCTCCCCCTTTGTAGATTCAATTGAGGGGACAGAGGATGTAGGCATAATACAGCAAAATGTTTACTTTGTGGGGAAAAATAAGAGCTCCTTAAAAAGTATCTGTTTTTTTCCTAAAAATTGCATACATTCAAGGTTTGCTATGTTAAAGTCACCATCTTCCCAGCTCTCAGGATCATGCAGAACTGAATAAAATATATATATTTTATCAGTTTTGGCATGCTTCAAAGAGGTAGACCATTTTTCCTAATTTCTGTGCTTTCAACCTACTTGAAGTTTGGGATGAAAACCTGTGAGCACCCCATGGGTGATCCCAGAAATCTAAAGATTTCTTAAAAACATACACAATTCTGAAATCAGCAATGACTCGTTTGAATAGATCTCTCAAGGTATTCCCAAAGAAACTAACTGTTGGAATAAAGAAATATTGAAGAGTCTGAAAAAATGGCCATTTGTGACAACATTTTCATCTGTAACTTCTTGGCACGATGGCCGATTTACAAAAGCAATATACAGCTAAGTCTGTTAGACCCTTCTGGTTGTGGGATATGTACATTTGAAGGTTGTCCAAGAAGCTGAGGTCCCCAGAACCAACAAGTGAGCTTCACCTTTCAATATTTTTTCATTGTGTGCCGCTTATACAGCAATTCATACAGTAAAATATAGAGTGAAAATGGGTATCAAGGAAACCTATGTATTTCTAAAATGGACACCAAATGCAGAGTTTAGAGCAGAGATTGTTTGTAAATCTTTGAATTTGTGGGTACACATACTAGCATTGAATTCAGACCACCCAGCATTCCCCCACATGTCCCCAAAAAACGCTGCCCCACTTGTGTGGCTGGGCCTACTGCCCATGACAGGAACGGATCAAAGCAATGTCAATGAAAGTTCCACTGTGGGCTGATTGGGGTGAATACCTCTAGCTACCCTCCAGATGGGGGTCAAGGTCTATTAGGCCCTGGATTGGAGTCCCTGGTGTCTAATGGACTTTCTACACCAGAGGGGGGAAGATTGAGGGTGAATATCCCTATTCAACTTCAGGAAGCAAAAAGTCTATTAGTGGGAAAGGGAAGCACAGGCCCATGCCTAAAGCGGGCCATTCCTACCCCAAAAAAGCAGCCTAAATGCTGCTTCTGGTGTCTAGTGGGCTTTCTGCACCCCCACGAAGGACCCTATATTTATTGCTAACACTTTTCTCTGTTGTGTACTGGGTTTTCTGCCCTCTAAGGGGGGCAGATTGAGGGTAATTGCCCACATCTGCCCCAGGGGGGGGCAGAAAGAGTGTTGAGCCATTTGTGAGAAGGGGGCATGGTTATGTTATGTTATGTTACTTGGGTTCTTCTATAGCGCAACGGCTACTCCAATAGGAGTGTCCCGGCGCTTTGGCGAAGAAGTCCATAAGGGAAAGGAAACATAACTGCAGAAAAAAAGGAACAGCAAAATTAACTAGTAAAAAGCCAGGTTTTTAATGCCTTTCTGAAAGACATCAGACTAGGGGCCTGTCTAAGAGAAATAGGAAGTTCATTCCAAGCGCGCGGGGCCAGGTAATGAAAAGAACGCCCACCTTGTCTGGTTCGCTTGATGGATGGAACAACCATTTTAGACAAGGAAGCAGATCGCAGCGCTCTGCTCGGCTTGTAAAGAGCAAGGCGCTTCCTAATGTACCTAGGGCCTAAGTCATGAAGGGCCTTGTAGGTCAACGTCAGGCTTTTGAAGCGAACCCTCTTAGCTATAGGGAGCCAGTGCAGTTCCTTCAACAAGTTCGAGGCACTAGCTCGTCTAGGGAGTCCATAAATAGCCCTGGCAGCTGAGGTTTGGACTACCTGAAGTCTCCTCACTAGATATTTAGGGAGACCTAGATAGAGGGCATTTGCATAGTCCAAGCGCGACCCGACAAGTGCTTGGACAATGACCCTTCGATGGTTCACAGAAATCAAGGGGAGGAATTTCCTGAGCATCCGCAGGATTTCAAATTATTTCCCGGAAAGACAGGCTATTTGGGGCCCAAAAGTTAGCTCATTGTCCACAATGATACCTAGATTTTTAGCCTTGGTACTTGCATTAGCAGGGGGAAACAGGTCTTGAGGCCACCAACTTATCCAGTTTGGTTCAGAGACACAACCAAAAAAGAGCAGCTCCGATTTATCGGAGTTGCATTTCAAGCCGTGTCTCTTGAACCACTCAAAGACTGCTTCTAAGCAACCTCTGATACGGATCCCATCGAACACCTCATTCTTGTTGTAAGTAAACAAGAGCTGGGTGTCGTCAGCGTAAGACACGATCTGAGCGCCAAACGACTCCGCAACCTCTGCAAGGGGGGCCATAAAGATGTTAAAGAGCAGAGGGCTAAGGATGGACCCCTGAGGGACCCCCACTTCCAGAGTTGCCATAGCCGCGGAGTGAGGTGGCGCCCAGATCGTTTGTCGACGGCTGGCTAGAAATGATTTGAGCCAGTTCCACACCGTCCCCCGGAGGCCACAATCCCAGAGTCGAGTTAGGAGGGTATCATGGGGAACGGTGTCGAACGCCGCCGACAGGTCCAACATGACCAACATGGCCTTTCCTCCAGTATCTAAGACCTCTCTGATAGCGGTGGTGACTTCAAGTAGCGCGGTCTCTGTGCTATAATTCGCACGAAACCCAGATTGAGTAGTGTGCAACAGGTTATTATTCTCGATGAAGTCAGAGATAGATCTGTGCACATGTCTTTCCGCCACCTTCGCCAGAGCAGGGAGGAGAGAGATAGGCCTATAGTTGGCGTGTATGATGGGATCCAGAGTTGGTTTTTTTATTAGTGGAAGGATGAGAGCGCTCTTCCAAGCCTGAGGGACTACGCCAGAAGACAGTGAGGAATTGAGAATGGAGTTGATGGGGCCATTTAGCACAGGGGCTATTTTGTTGAGGCAGGAGACCGGGCAGGGATCTAAAGGAGAGCCCGATTTCAAGCCTGTCAGATGGTCTAATGAAGCAGCAAGGCTTAGCTGTGGGAATTTCCTTTAATTCCTTTGCTACACCAATTCCAAGAGGATTATAGTCTTTCCTCCAGGTTCTTTCTGCTCTCTTGCAGTTTTGACGGGCTTCTCTAAGCTGAGATGTGAACCAGGGAGCGGAAGGACGTTTATTTCCGGATTTGGCGGCTTTCTCGGACACGAGATCCGCCAATAAAGTTGTGAGCCATTCAGTGTAATGAGCTAGATCAATTTCCACATTACCTAACAGCGTGCAAGGTGAACATGCCGTGGCCTGTAGTAGCATCTCATTAGAGAGCAGATGAAAAGGCCTGGAAAGTCGTTTAGCAGAGGAAGTGGGATTAGATCTAAGGGGAGGAGCGCTTGATAAGATAAAAGTGATTAAGTAATGATCCGACCATGGGGGCGCTAGAGGGCGCGCTTGCGGAATGGCTGCCTAGCACTGCAGCTCCCGCTCCTTGGTCACTAATCCTACATTGATCCTACGCCACGGGGCGCCGTGTTGCCACCAAAAGACCGGATCCTGCATCTAGAGACTGATCCCCACACTCGTACCAAGTTTGAGGCGGCTGTGATCCCCAGGGCCGGAGATACGGGCTCTTGAAATCTACCCGGCGCCTGCCCTGGAGCTTACTGAGGAGGGCGCCCGGCCGCTGCAGCTACGCGACCCCGGGGCTTGCCACGAGGTGCCCAGGCCACACTGCGGCCTTGCCTGCTTTGCCTGCTTTACCTCTCCGGACTGGTGTGCGGTGGCAGCGGGGAGGGTGAGCGGACGCGGCGGCCCAGCGTTTGTTCACCACCCGGGCGAAGCCTTGCCGGTGAAAAGTGAGAGCTGCTCCTGCCGGGACGTCTGCTGCCGTGCCTGTTCCTAGTGGCGCCGCGGGCCCGGACCTGCGCGGCGCTGCCCGCCGGCTACATCGATTGAGGGACGGAACGACCACAGCTTGGCAGATACCCTTGTCACTTCCCGCGCTACCTGCCTGCACGGCGCTACGAGGCCTTCAAGTGCTGGAGGCGCCGGAGGCTACAACCGGGATACCGGACTGCCATACAGCAAGAATACTACCCGGTGAGTCGCATCGCGCCTGGTGGTGTCTGGTGGGACGCGCTTCCCTGGGTCTGGCCCTGCGGCGCGACAGGGGGACCGGCGCCTCGACGTTCCCGCTACCTGACGGGTGCCTGGGACTGCTGCTGAGGGCCCGGGACAAGGCGGGCGGCTGCTGCCTCTGTACATTCATTGGACACATGGCGCTGCTGGTGGCACATGCTGCGTGACACTACAGAGCTTCGAACCTGTGGCCCTCCTGACGTGCAGCTGGCTGTTTATCGCCCACTTGGCTCTCTTTACCTTCCCTATTCTAGCTGGACCCTCGCCTACCTCGAGGCACCGCCATGGGGCGACCTGACACTCGCCAGCCTAAACTGAGCTTCGATAACTCCCGCAAGGGCAATACGTCGACGCAGACGCGCCCGGGGCCCAGTGAGTCGCCCCCGCAGCCTGCCCCACCTGTTGCCCCTGCTACGGACATTACCAACCTGCTACAGGAAATGCGGCAAGGATTTGCTACCGTGGTGGAGAAGGTGGACGGCGTCACGGCCCGACTGGATGCCTTGGTCCACAAAGTGGACCGCCATGAGGAACGCCTCACGACTGCGGAACAAAGAATTTCCGACAACACTGACGCCGCTGCGTCCCACACGACACAGTTGGCAAGAATGGATAACCTCCTCCGCATAATAGCGGCAAAGAACGAGGACTTGGAAGCGCGAAGCCGCCGGAACAACATTCGCATTACTAACGTGCCGGAATCCACTGCCACAGGCAGAATGGAGCTCTATGTGGAGAAATTGCTTAAGGGCTCAATCGGGGAGGAAGCTTTCTCATCCCAGTTCATGGTGGAGAGGGCCCATCGTTCGCTGGCACCTATGCCCCAACCTGGCCTACCACCGAGGCCCATAATTGCTCGACTACTGAATTATCGAGACCGCGACACGGCCCTCCGAGCAGCCCGGACACAAAGGTCGCTGAGGTTTGAGGGCATCACATTTTCCATCTACCCTGACTTCACACCGATGGTTCAGGATGAACGGCGCAAATTCCTTCCAGTGAAAAAGAAGCTACGGGAGGCCCAAATAGACTATGCACTCTTATACCCGGCGAAGCTGAGAGTTACCCACCAGGGCAAGCAGCGCTTCTTCACCAACCCGCAGAAGGCCGAGGATTACCTTAAGTCGATCCGGAGAGCACGCAGAAATGACCAGGCGCCTGAGGACGAACTAGAGAATGAGGAACTACCTCCAGAACGCCAAGGAGACTAATGGCCTTCATGAACTTTGTTCTATGATAACATTGTACCTATCTGCTGGTTTGGAGCTAAATCACCATTTGGGCGATGGAGAGATACACGAGTGAGGACATTTACTGGACATCGCACCCCAGTGGTAACGTATACCAAGGACCGCTCTCTCGGCCCTAGCCTCCACCGAGGGCGGTACAGATTGGAGCTATGGGCCGGATAGTGGCAGCGCGCACCTTCAGATGTTCCCCTGTCGGGTATTCCCCGTTGACTTATTGCTTGTTTGGCTGATTGCCACCCAGGAGTTGGGGGGGAGGGGAGTGAGGGGGGGTTGTTTTTGGGGATCTCATGGCTGCTGGCATGATTGGGATGCTGGGGTGGGTGGGGGGGGTTTGGACTTCGTAAGGTTACCATTGCTTGAACTGTGCATATATATACTGGCTTGGTGTTGGACTTGGCTCTCCGGGCGCAGGTGTGGCTTCATGGTTTGGCCTACTTGGGCCCCTTCTTCTTTATTGTCACTATGCCCATGGCTGCTGTAAACTCGACTGCGCGATTGACATGTCTTTCTTGGAATGTTCGGGGGTTGAACGATGCTCGGAAGTGCAGGAATGTTATTGCCTATTTAAATAGACATCATATACAAGTAGCTATGCTGCAAGAGACACACATGCCCATACGCAAGAGCACCCCGTTTGGACTGAAATGGGCAGGGGCCCGCGCATTCTCCTCCTATTCGTCCTATGCAAGAGGTGTGGCGATACTTGTGGCCCGTGGCGTACCTTTCCACCACATTGGGGAGGAGGCGGACAGGGAGGGGAGGTATGTTTTGCTATGGGGGAGGGTGGGACATGACATCTATTTATTTGTCTCGATGTATGCACCGAATGTGGACTCACCTGCCTTTTTCTCTACACTGTGGGGTAGGATTGTCTCGATTGGGGCGCGACATGTCATCTGGGGTGGAGATTTTAATCTGGCGCTGGCGCCCTCCCTGGATAGGGCAGATGGGGTTAGCTCCTACAAGCCCCGAGCTAGGGAGGTTTTGGAGGGGGTGGTGGAGGAGGGTGGTCTGTTTGATGCCTGGCGACAGCTACATCCCCACGGACGGGAGGGCACACACTTTACATCTCACACCGGGACTTGGGCGCGCTTGGATTACTTTTTGGTAACCCGGAGCATCACTATGGAACTGTTAGGAGTCGACCATTTGCCCAGAACCTACTCAGATCATAGCCCTGTTAGACTGCAGTTCCGGACTCCTGGGTGGGACAATCCGAGGCCGCAGTGGAGGCTAAGCCCAGATACACTTCTTGATGAGCTTTTCCGCACAGAGCTGGGCGAGGAGATTAGGGATTTCTTCCCTAGAAACAAGGGCCCAGTGGAATCAGTGGAACACATATGGGAAGCTTTCAAGGTCACCATAAGGGGTTTCTGCATATCTAAAAGCCATGGGGTTCTGCGGGATATTCTACGTACCATCACCACATTAGAGGGAGAGCTGCGAGCACTAGAGCTTCAAATGGCGGGGGGGACGACCCACACCTACAGATAGCCTTTAGGGACACACTATCCAAATTTGAGGAGGAGGCTGCCAGGGAGGCGAAATACCGGGGCAAACATTGGGTGGCCCGGAGGTACTGTGAAGGGGATAGGCCTGGTAAAGTACTGGCCTCACTCACGCGTCCACCACGTGCACACAACGTCATATTAGAACTCGCTGATGAGACTGGCGCTGTCACTAGAGAATCGGATGAGATACTTGCTGCATTCACGACGCACTATTCAACACTATACACTTCCAAGGCGGAGGCGGATGCTCCATACGCTGACTATATGAACGACGTGGCGCTATGCTGGCTCAGCGATGGCGATAGAGAGTTCCTTGCGGCACCTTTCGAGCTCGAGGAGGTGCGCGAGGCCATTATGTCCCTCCAAAACGGAAAGGCCCCGGGACTCGATGGCATCCCTGCCGAATTCTACAAAGCTTATATTGATATTATGGCACCCGTGCTGAGCGAAGTCTTCACCGAATCGTTAGCTGATGGGGTGTTACCCCGCTCTATGCGCGAAGTGGTTATCACCTCTCTCCTGAAGCCTGGTAAGGACCCCGCCTCTTGTGACTCTTACCGTCCACTCTCCCTTCTAAACTGTGATGTGAAGATCCTTGCCAAAGTTCTCGCCACGAGACTCTCCCTGCTCATGACTAGAATTGTCCTGCCCGACCAATCTGGCTTCGTGGCGGGTAGATCCACTTCCCATAATCTCCGCACCCTTTTCTCCCTGCTTCGCTCGGTCCATCCTGATATGCCAGTGGCGGCTGTTTTCTTAGATGCTACCAAAGCGTTCGACTCTGTCGAATGGCCCTACCTCTTCTCGGTCCTGGCCCGCATGGGTTTCCCTAAACTGTTCTTGGCCTGGGTGCGCCTCCTCTACACTGACCCCACGGCGAGGGTGCTGATCAATGGGAAGTTGTCGTCGCCCATCAGCCTCACAAGAGGCACCCGCCAGGGATGCCCGCTCTCGCCCCTATTGTTTGCTATTGCGGTCGAACCACTGGCATGCCGCATGCGCCAATTGCACCGAGAGGGAGCGATACAATGCTTGCAGCGGCAAATCGATGTGTCCCTCTATGCGGATGACATCACACTATATGTCAAGTTCCCGGATCTGCACCTTAACCCCCTGCTTCGTGAGTTCGTCCTTTTCGGAGGTCTGTCAGGTGTTCACATCAACTGGGCAAAATCACAATTTTTTCCCCTAACGGATGCGGTAAGTGACTTCCCACTGGATTACCCGTTAGTGTGGTGCCGAGATGATCTTCGCTACTTGGGGATCTGTGTGGCACGAGATAAAGGTGAGACACTCCGCTCCAACTATGGAGTAGCAATAACCAAATTGGCTGCCTCCGTCGACAGGTGGATCACGTTGCCACTCTCCATGGCTGGCAGAGCCTCCCTCATAAAAATGGTTATATTGCCCCGTTTCCTGTATTTTTTCCTCAATATCCCCTACTATCCTGGCGCTTTTTTCTTCAAGACACTCCGTGCTGAACTGCGCAGACTTTTTTGGGGTGGCAAATCTCCCCGACTAAAATGGTCCACATTGACCCTTCCCTATGACCAGGGCGGTTTCGACATCCCTGATTTTGAGGCATACTACCTGTGCGCACAAGCGCATTTTGCCTACCACTGGATGGCTCCTACCCCCTTCATGCCGCACATAGCAGTGGAAGACTGGATAGCACACCCACTTCCATTGAACGGCCTGATACACTGTCCCGAGACTTCCATCTCTACATCGAATACCTCGGTGTCATGCACGCTAGATGCGTGGCGGCGCATCGCTCGGCGGCTGCTCTGCACGCTGCCCTACTCCCCTAAACTGCCTCTTGCTTATCACCCAAAGCTTGCCTTGCTATCGGAACTGGGGTTCCGGCAGCTCTGTGATAAACTTCATGTCACCTGCTGGGGGGATCTGTTTCACAACGGACTTTTCAAATCGGCGGATCTTTTCTTCAAAATGCAGACACACACGCCCCTTGAACTTTTTTACTATATTCGACTACGAGCTGGGATGCGGGACATCCTTCCCGATTACCCTGCTGAACCTGCGACCTTGCCACCGCTACATCACCTTTTGGAGTCACAAGATGGGGCCCATTTGGTCTCTGGGCTCTACCGCCAATATCGCGACGCTGCTCCTTTGCCAGTCTCAGCCGCCCGACTGCGCTGGTCAGCGGAACTTGATACTGAGGTCTCAGACGACCAATGGAAGTACTGCTGTACATTGACTTCCCGCATTTCTGCCAGCTGCAGGTTGAAGATTATACATTATAAATACCTGCAGAGGGTTTACTACACACCGGTCCGGAAATATAAATTCGGACTGGCCGATAGCGACCGCTGTGAACGATGTCGAGCTGAGCATGCTGACTTTCTCCACTTGGCATGGTCCTGCCCCCAGGTTGCTGATTACTGGCGACAGGTCATTGAGGCTGTTGCACAGATGGTGGATGAGGAGATTCCTGAGGACCCTCTGGTGGCCATCCTTGGGTATACAAAGCACTTATCTAAGGGATGCAGAAAATTCGCCGACATAGCATTCCTCCTGGCCAAGCGACGTGTCGCTTGCCGCTGGAGCAGAGGCAGAGCGCCCAAGTTCAAAGATTGGCTAACTGATCTAACATATTGCCAGGATCAACATACCACTTTTTCTGAATTATTGCCTCTCACAAGTAGACCTAGGGACATTTGGGACCCGCTGGTACACTACCTGCTTAAACGCTCAGACGATGATGCGCAATCGGGCGATGAGCCCACCATTTCTCGATCACAATAATACTTTCCACTACATTCTGTCTCTTGGCTGTGTAGACCACGTGCGGATTTCCTCCACTTAAAGATCCTCTGTGCCCCTGCTGTCTCCTCGTAGGGCATGCGGCCCCGGTCTCCATGGTGCTCCCCCCGTGCCCCTTCCTATGCCCACTTTCCCTCCCAACCATGTAGGCGGGGGGCCCCCCTCCCCCCCCCCCTCCGGGGAGCACTATCCTGCATATCCCCCCTGACGTTGCGCTGTCACCCCACGAACTGCCGCTAATCTAGAAAGTTGGGCCTGGGACATTCCTCACCCCACACAAAGGCACCTGGCAGAGCCGCCACAATACACCACCACCGTACATTAACGTCGCACAGTAATGCACCACCGCCTTAGTGTAACCTCGTTGGGATGTTTGTTTTGTCTATTTCTTTTCTCTTTCTTGGTTCTTGTTTTTCCAAATTACAAAAAATAGAGTGGGTCTCTCTCCTCACTCACAAAAAACCTGTTCGACTGCGGCACATCCTTCCTTGACCTGCCCCACCGGACAATGCTGGGATGATATTTATTTCTGTACTGCGCCGCCGGGCCCCCGGGATGCCGGCTACGAGGCTGTGTAATGTTGCTTCTCTATTTGCTGCCGGCCTCCGGGTTGTGGGCACCTCAGGCTGTGTATCCTACTGTGCTTGTATCAATAAAGCAGATTTGAACACCAAAAAAAAAAAAAAAAAAAAAAAAGTAATGATCCGACCATAGTACCGGCTGAGGAGCAAGTACGTTAATCGGAACGGTGGAAAAGACTTGGTCCAGGATATGGCCCTTATTGTGCGTGGAATCATGAATGAAAGGTGTGAGTCCTAATGTTGTTGTGACCTCCATGAGATTCATTGTGTCAGGATTTGTAGCCTCGTCCATGTGTATGTTTAAATCGCCTAGAAGTAGACAATGTTCAGATTTAAGACATGGGACTGAAAGTGCTACCTGTAATTCATCCAGGAAAGAGCCTAAGGGACCGGGAGTTCTATATGCGAGAATACCAGTACATGCTTGATGGGGAGACAAATGAAGGGTGAAGCCGAGGGCCTCTGTATCCTGAATATTGTCAATCGGGAAGGTAGTGCAGTGCAGCTGGTTGTTAACTATAATAGCCACACCACCCCCGCGCCCAGATGTTCT
The DNA here is from genome assembly GCF_964263255.1 of Lissotriton vulgaris. NCBI lineage: Eukaryota > Metazoa > Chordata > Amphibia > Caudata > Salamandridae > Lissotriton > Lissotriton vulgaris. Next base: position 195,025,893 of record NC_141694.1, read on the forward strand.
ATCCCTCCTAGTGATGGAATAATTAGGTGGGATGGCGTTGACCAAGTCAGGGGCCGAGGTATCACTGAGCCATGTCTCAGTGAGAAAAAGGCAGGATATATCAGAATTATCAAGCAAATTCCATATATCTAGCGCGTGACAGCCTAGAGAGCGTGTATTAAGAAGTAGGCAGGTGGTAGTGATCGGTTGATGGATCAATTTCGGTTTGTTGTATAAAGGAACGCGCCAACCACAAGCAGTGCAACCTTTTCTAAGGACGCGACGGCCCGGAAAGACAGAGTGGCAGCGACCTACCGGAGGGCGGAGATTTAAGAGGGTCTCAGACGAATAAGAGAAACACATAGCTAAAGCTGAGAAAAGTAAGGTACCAGCCAGGAGAAAGTGCCAGCCAGCCGTCCTGCCCCGTCTGCTGCCGGAACGCTGACGGGCGCAGACGGGCAGGACTCTGGCACGACTCAGGCACAGAGAAGGCGCCACCCTGCGCGTCACCGCTGCGCGTTGAAAAAGGTGGAGCTTTAAGTAGGCCGGCGGAAGTGAACAGAATCAGGCGCCACGACCCGCACCAATATGGCGGCGTCAGGCTTCCTTTGCTACACCAATATGGCGCTCCCTCACCACCCCAGAACCGGGCCCGCAAAACAGCGGTGCTAAAGTAATTTTTACGTGCAAGTGAGGGGCCAGGCGAAGCGCTAAGGTAAACAAGGTACAAGCTAATTGAATTTTTAAAATACACGAAGAGAAAAAGCAGCGCTATATAAGCAGTATTAAAATCACCGCGTAAGCGCAGAAACGCGCAGTCCTTGAAGCGCAGATAACGCAGCCTAACCTTTAGGCACCTATTGGTGAACAACCCTCCACTGTGTTTTTCTATTTTTGTGGTGTCTAGGGCCTTTGTGCCCTTCCCCCCACTTCCCACCCCCAGGAGAGAGGGGCAGAAATTCTGCCTAGTTTTTATGGGATGGGGCCTGGCCATGCACATGGTGGCCAGCTCTCACCCCCTTTTTTTCTAAAATTGTTCCCTGATGTCTAGTGTGCTTTTTCCCCCCTTTCTCGCCTCAACTTACAATTTAAAAAAATGAATCCCTCAGAGTGCCCTATATACCCATCCCCAGAGTCGGCCAAAGGCCGACAGACCCCCCCTTGTGGAAAAGGTTCTGGCATCCGCCATTTGCAGACACCCATATTTAAGGGGGTAACATAACTTTGTTACTCATTTACTTAAAATAAATGTTACCTATATTAGTGTTTTACAATGGGTATTCAAAATGTAGAGGGACCTAGAAAGGATATTTGACCCAAAGGAACACTCTACGGCCTTATGACAAGATTTGCAGTATATACATACCACATAATACATGTTTGACAAACAGAATATTATCCCACTTTTGAAGGTAGCAAAAGCAACATTTCCAGTTTCTCAAGCACAGACTGTTGAAGGAAATTAGTTGTTAATGAAATATTGCCAGGATGTTACAAACCCACTTCTTAAAAAATGTTTAGGATTAGAGGTGGAAGAAGGGCAGTGTATATCTAATTTACTCTGGCCCAATTACTAAAGCGGTAGAGTGAGATTAGCGTATGGTTTCATGTCTTAATTTTGCACCCTACCATTACAAGAATTTCTGCATACAAAATCATCACATACATTACCACTGAGTAATAATGGGCAGTAATTACGCACATGAAGATTAGTGATTGGAGGACAGCCAGCACCAGACTTGGACCTGCCCCTCTGGGAGAATGCCTATGCATCAGCACATCATGCACTTAGGGCCAGATTATAAATTGGGCCAAGGAGTATTTCCGACAGAGAAACTGCTCAGCCCTATTATACCCGGCCCGATGACCATGCACCTAGATTTCCCTGGTGCAGCAACACTTTGACCATCTTGTAATTGTATTTATATAGCGCTTGCTACTCTGACGAGGAGGTTCAGGCTGTAATTGCAACTCGGCTTCACCCACCAGCTGATCAACTCCTCCCCCTCTCCCCCCACAGCATGGGGGTTTAAGAAACGATAGCCCCTGCTGTTCACAGCCTCTGCTTTGTTCTAAAGCCCTCCTTGCCATCCATCTCAAGCCCCCTATCTGGCAGTACCGATCATGCTTCCATTTATCAGCTGCTCACAGAAAGTGGTGAATGTGTGGACAGATACTCATGATAGCTGATTTTAAATTTAGGGACACTGACTGGAAATATTATTTCCAGCTACACTGTATCCCTGCACATATATCCGACCACTTTTTAATCTGCCCGTAGATGGACTTGAAGGTGGGGAATCTATGCATAAACCTAGAATAAGCATGTACATGTGTTTCTGGAACACGCTTCAGACTACACTACCATGCGCGTTCCGATTACACTCATCCCATAAGATGCCTAATTAGGTGCAGTAATCACTTCAGAATTCAATAAGAGCCTGCAATCCCTGTATAAAAACCTGTATTTCTTTATTACAGGTGACTTGCAATGTTTCTAATCACCTGTCATACAGAAATGATGTAGCTACTCCACTGTAATAATGTATTACACTCTAGTTCTGATATCATAATGCTGGTTGCCAGAGACAGTGGTCAGGTCAAGGAGCATCATTACTGCGGCAGTGTAAACAAGAACAAGCATTGGAAATGCAATAGGTCTCGCAGCATTAGAGTTAGTGCTTTTAGAATTGTTTATGGGGTTTTTTTGTAAATCTTTAGCATTTTTGTTTCCTGTAGCCAATGCTAAAGAATTACAAATAAAAAAAGCCATAAACATTTCTAAAAGCTCTAACTCAAATGCTCTGAGACCTATTGCACTGTGTGAGGGTGAGGGGTTGAGGGTGAGTGAGGGTGAGGGTGGGTGAGGGTGAGTGAGGGTGAGTGAGGGGTTGAGGGTGAGTGAGGGTGAGGGGTTGAGGGTGAGTGAGGGTGAGTGAGGGTGGGTGAGGGTGAGTAAGGGTGAGTGAGGGTGAGTGAGGGTGAGTGAGTGAGGGTGAGTGAGGGTGAGTGAGGGTGAGTGAGGGTGAGTGAGGGTGAGTGAGGGTGGGTGAGTGAGGGTGAGGGTGAGGGATTGAGGGTGAGTGAGGGTGAGGGTGAGTGAGGGTGAGGGTGAGTGAGGGTGAGGGTGAGTGAGGGTGAGGGGTTGAGGGTGAGTGAGGATGAGGTGTTGAGGGTGGGTGAGGGTGAGTGAGGGTGGGGGTGAGTGAGGGTGAGTGAGGGTGAGTGAGGGTGAGTGAGGGTGAGGGTGAGTGAGGGGTTGAGGGTGAGTGAGGGTGTATTATTTCTACCAAAAAGAGAGGAGGCATACGCAGGAACACATCACATATATATTTGTTAGTAAGATAGCTCAGTGGACTACTGCATCCACTGCAGAGATCTCCAATAGTCTAAAAGGTGTACGAATCCGGGCAGGCCCGCTATTCTTTACGTCCTTCTAATCAAGCATATATTGCCAATCATGCTCTCCAGGGCGCACACGTATGTACAGCCACACCCCCTCCAGCAGTAACACTGTTTCTTTGTAGCTGGATTTATGGGCAGAAAACCCCCCAAACAAACTGGGGGGATTGAGGAGGGGCTACGAAACACAAAGGGGATGGCACATACCATGGTTACCGCACAGGGCTTGCCCGCATCCCCCGGCCCCTCCGTGCAAAGCTTTGTCGAAGTGAGCCTTGTGGCAAAGGGTGTTCAAGTGTTGGGTTTAAAAATGTACGTAAGGCATGGTATGTCCATGCTGCTATTAAAGTCCGGGTCTAACAGAGGGAGCCTCCTCTTAAGAGGGGTTTTGCTGCAGCAATCCAAGATGGCGGATTTGTTGAAAAGCTGCGAGTAAACTGACAGCATACTCGGCACCTTTTTATAAAAAAACGATTTGAGATGGCTTCCATCATGTCATGTGGCGATCTGAGTTAGTTCCGTCATTCCTTACGTAATATCTCGTTTGTCAAACTGTAGACATTTTGCTCGTTTCGGTCTGAATTTTATTTTTTTTCCTTCATTTTGCATCATCTTAATCAGTCCGTGTTATGTATGTATTGCCTGTTTTTTTCCAGGCTCTCTCCCGAGCAAGTAGTGTGCATAATTGTTTTAGGGGTTCACCAGCATTCCACACTTCTGGCAAGAGTTGGCGGGCCTAGACCTGTGCAGCAGGATTGCATAAATTAACCGGCACCGTTTACAGTGAGCGGACAGATGTAATCGGCCGTGTTTATTCTAGCGCTGGAACGATGCGCTGCAAATGTTCCTTGATTTATGGCGCGGTCTCGAGTTCTACACAGTTTACATTGGTCGAGGACAAAACTCGCTGGGTTTGCTAAAGTAGTTCAGAGGTTTCAAGATGTTTAGAGTAGCCGGATATTTGTAATTTTACGAGGATATGTTCTCTGAGCGGAACCAGAGCGGTGCGAGGAGGGTGCCGGGGAAATGGGTGTGGAGGCTGCAGGCCAATTCAAATCCACCCTTTCTCACAGCCCTTTTAGAAATCTGGCGTATAACACCGATTGACCAGTTTTGTTACCAGTCGCGAGACATGTGTGCATCCGAGCAGGCTAGGATGCACCGAGCCCCTAGAGTGTTGAGACATACGGGCTTTCCGAAGCCTGCGTTTCCGGTCCAAAGTGAGATTGTGCGCTCAAAATGGAGTCTTTATGTGAGGCCTCCGCCGGATAGATAGCTGGGGCAAAGAAAACGCCTCACGACTCTTACCTTGGTATTCACGGAGAGTCCCCGCCACTGGCCTGCAATGGTGGGAAAAGGAGAGGCCTTTTCCTCCTCCTGCCATGCTCCTCTGGCCTTTATGTTTTCAATTGGCGGCTGCAAAAACAAACAAATGCGACACGGCGGGAAGGGGAGGGGGCGGAGCGGGTTAAATTAAACAAACAAACAAGACGGACGGACGGAGGAGAGGGGAGGGGGGAGGAGAAATGCGACACGGCGGGAAGGGGAGGGGGCGGAGCGGGTTACATTAAACAAACAAACAAGACGGACGGACGGAGGAGAGGGGAGGGGAGGGGGGAGGAGAAATGCGACACGGCGGGAAGGGGAGGGGGCGGAGCGGGTAAACAAAGACGGACGTGCACGCGCTTTTAAGCTCAATGCGCATGCGCATTGAGCTTAAAAGTCACGGGCACTGCAAGGAATCGCCACGATTCCTTGCAGTGTGGATAAAGAGTGGATAAGTCCCAATACTCTCGCCTTGCTCGATGCGCATGCGCATCGACAGGCGAGACCTAAAAATGGGAACTGGCTTATCATTCTTCTGATATATTTTTCTAAATGTAGAGGGATGAACAGCAAGGAGCTAATCATAACATGTTTATTCTTGCATGCTTTAAGTAACTATAGAAACAATCTCACTTGTTTCTACATGGAGCTACAGTGGTTTTTAAAAGTTCCTTGCATTATCCAGATTCTGATATCTTTTGCAACAAATATGTAACTGCTTTTTGGCATATTAAATTTTACACTATGAATTCTAGTTTTATACTTCATGTTTGCTAACATCCTATCTCCTTCATATAAAGGAGCAGCACACGAAGGATTAAAGCGGTTTCTGAGGAGGCAATGGTGTGACCATGTATTATAAGGAATAAACAACCTCTTCCGTACATTATATGGATATTGCAATTCATCTTAGAGCTCTATGACCTTACAAAAGAACTTGAACTTCAGCCTCATTCCATTACATGATCACAGAACTCTTTGGTGACTTGCAATATCCTTATAATATACGACAGGGGGTATTTTATTGAATATATAATACATGGGCTTCTGCCATCCCTGTATAAAAACTGGTCCTAATTTCTTTATAATAAGCAATTTGAGGCACACCCAGTCGTAGATTATAAAGAAATGGTCATAACTCAACAGTAATTACTCATTTTCGTTTTGTTCTGACATCACAATGGCTGCTGCCAGAGCCAGCAGGTGAGAGGAAGGCAGGTTAGGTCACACAACATAATTAAATCAGCTGTTGAACAAAATGAAACCTTGTTTCTTTCTTCTGCTCTATAATTCTAGCTCTATAGTGCCAAGCACAAAGGAGATATGTTTTGCAACATTTTTATTTTTTGTACTCCTTAGGTAATTATAGAAAAGTTGGGATCTTTCTGCATATTCCAAACTACTGCTACAACTGACTTCTTTTTTGTCCTAATGTTATCCCTCAAATATCTTTTTTGTGTTTGCGCCCATATCATCGAAGATGAGAGAGGAAAAAAAACACCTCACCACACTCCAGGTGTTTCAGCAATTCTTCGTTATACAGTTAGGCGTAATCATTGGACAAGCTTTTTTTTTTTTACTTGTTTTTATTAATCACTGCTTCCAGTTTATCAATAACAAGGACATGCATAGGGGCGTGGCCAGCTGCCGATCATGGCGGTCGTCTCTTAGGCGAGCTCAGGCCCTGGGCATAAATATCCTGTAAAAAGGCGACTGTCCACTGTAATTGATTGATGTTTCATTGCTGCGGGACTCAGCGATGAAGAGTGGGGCCGACAACCAGAGCCGTGCTCCAACCTCCAGGAAGCAATAAGTGGGAAGCTGCACGGCCCACCACCAGTGGAAGGCGCGACAGGGCAGGCGGCGGACGTATCGAGCCGCAAATCCCCGATGCGGAGCCCTTGACTGCTGGCCTCGGCTCAGAGGTGGTGAAGGGTGCGAAAGCAGTGGTCGAAGTGGGTGGGATCGGAAGGGCACGGCGTCCCCCTACTTTTTAAATTTGTTACAGTCCGTTCACCTACTTCTTTTTATTAAAAAAAGCGTCCCAGGAATGAGCCATATTAAAATGATAGCTGCCTTAATCATTCAGCCGTGTCCCCTATCGAGGAAGGCCTCAGCAGTGCCCACGACCTCCTCCCCTTCCCCTCTGTATCTGGGGACAGGGGCTGAAAAACAACACTGAAAGGGCCGTCAGTGGGAAAACTGCTACCTCTGATGGCTCTAATGGTGCAGTGATTAACAGCTCATTTACTGGCGACGCTACCTGGCTGCCCGCACTGTGACCAAAACAATAGTCACATCAGGAAGCTTTGGTGGCCTCACCCAGACTGAAGGACACAACCTCCTGAAAAAGAAGAAAAGGGATTCAGTGAGGAATCAGCCGGCTGGCTGCAAATTTGCTCTCCACCCAGCCAGAACTGGAAAATAGGAGGAAGGCAGGCCCCCAGCTGACCTAGTCCCGGATGTATGACGTTAGAACGCATACGTTTAGCACGACCTACCATTACAACGCGGTCGTAACAACGAAAGTTGTTACCACGCATTGCGCTGGGGGGGCGCAAAATTAAATAATTTAATTTACTATTCCAACACCAGTCCCCGTGGATAGTAGGGAAGGTGTTGGGATAGTAAATTAAATCATTTCCTATCCTTGAGCGCCCCCCAGCGCAATGCGTGGTAACAACTTTCGTTGTTACGACCGCGTTGTAATGGTAGGTCGTGGTAACGCGCGCGTTGTAAGCGTTGCATACCCCTAGTCCCACCAGCCTCTCCTGGATATTGTTCTGCGTGCCTGCCCAGAGGTCCCCAGCCCCTCTTTCATAGCTCTGCTCTTTTCTCCGCACTGGGGTCTGCAAGAGGAACCTGGACTGCCTCTGAACTCCATGCTCGCTCGTAAATAAACATCACGTAAGTTGGGAAAATTAAAGAATATCTTGGTGCATTTTTTTTTTTACAAACATTATGGGGTCGATTAGGATCGCGGACGGACTTGCGTCCGTCCGCGACCCCAGAGCAGGAGGGAACCTCCGCATGGCATGCGGAGTTCCCTCCTGTGCAATTAGGATGTGACCCCCACCCTGGCGGTCACATCCTCTATTTTTAACATTGCGGCGGGTGCAGCTTCAAGCTGCACCTGCGGCAATGTTAAAAATGCACGCATTGCATTTGCATGCAGAAAGAGGCAGGCACCGCGCGGTGCCTGACGCTTTCTGCATGCAAATGCAGGGGGGTACCATAGGTACCCCCCCATGTGCACCCCCCACCCCCCCTTCACCTAGGGGGCCCGCAACGGGCCCCCGCAGTGAAGTTCCGTATGCTTTTCCACGGCGGAAAACCCGCCGCGGAAAAGCATAATTTACTGGCCATCCTAATATGGTGGACGGTGTCTGGAAGACACCGTCACCATATTAGAGCTTTTCCGCCGCGGTTGTAATCCGACCGCGGCGGAAAAGCTGCGGCCGGAAACCAGGACCCACCAGCCATCCTAATGTGGCGGTGGGTCTTTGGTCAGTCCGCTGCGGTTTTTCTGCATCCTCGGGGCCGGCGATGGCTTCCGCCGGCCCCGAGGATGCGGAAAAACCGCAATCATAATGACCCCCTTAATGTCATACTCTGATTTCTTTTCTTGTTATTTTATTGAAAGTGTCTTATGTTATTAGATTTATTGTGTACGGCTGCTCTGTTAGTGCTCAGGGATGTGGTCTTGAGGGGTTGCCACGCCAGAACGCCCAACCCCCTGCGCCGGAATGCCTACTTCTGGTGCAGGGCTTTACAACGTGACGCATTTCCCAGATGTGTCACGTTGTAAATACCCCACACCACGGTGCATCTTTTGCGCCGCCGCTGCATCATGAAAGTGACGCAATGGCAGCATAAAAGAGGCACAAGGGATTTGTAAAGCTGCCCCATACTGTTGACCTTTTTTAAAAAAAAATGTGCATTTAGGCAGCGCAAGTTCTGTGACCCCCAACACTAGAGCCCCTTTCAGACCCCATCCAGGGCCTGGCTGTGAAAACAAATAGGTCCGGCAGCAAGGTCAGACTGGCCATACCGGGCATGGGACAAGAGGCTGGAGGGGTGGGAGGCTGGCTTTGTAACTGGGGACTGGTTTTGCGGCAGTGCTGCAAAATCGTCCCCCAGTAACAAAACAAGCATTTGCAATGCAATAGGTTCTCGCATTTAAGAAATTTTAAGCTACTGGCATTGTAAATGACAATGCCTTTTTATTTCTCTATTTTTAAAACGAACACATAGATAAAAGGTTTGTCATTTACAATGCCAGTAGCTCAAAGTCTTGCAAATGCGAGACCTATTGCATTGCAAATGCTTGTTGAAAGCCCTCCCAAGAATGTGTGTAGACCACAAACATACATGAATCCCAAAATGCAAAGCAGATACTGAAAACAAACAAATACATTTAATTCTTTTAAAAAGCATTTAAAATGTTAATTTCTTTCATGTTTACACAAGATCACACAGTATATTCGTGTTTTAATAGATCATAGAGTTACTACCTCGAGGTGAGAAGACTGAAACAAAACTCTGTTGCAAGAATGTAGCAGCCAGGCTTCTTGGCGCTTTAATCTCAAAGATGTTATCTTGTGCAATAAAGAATTCTGAAGTCGACAAAGTTAATGGACCCTAAGGACTGTGAACTGCCCCAGATCACTATATGTGAAAGTGACGCCAAGACTCAAATGGTTGTTTTGTACTATCAATTTGCAGCTGTCTGTGAAAAAAAAGTTGAAAATTTCTTATCGAACTGAATTTGTACAAAGCTGTTCTAATGTGCTCCATGCTAAATATAAAGTGATGCTGGCACAGCTACACACAATTTCTCAAAAAGGGTGTAAGTCATTGAAGTTTACGGCAGTATACACTCCTTAACAAGAGTTAATTTTTAAGTTCATAAGCAAAAAATCAAACGACCTTGAAACCATTTAATGCCCACATGTCTTTGTAGGAATACAATTTTGCATTGACCATGGGGCACAGAATGATGTAATCAACAGTGCTCCCCAACACGTGGGGCCTCCTGTTGTAGAATCTAAAGCCACATTTTATGTTCAGAAGTGGTTAGAAAAAGGGAGAAGTGCTGATGAACGAAACGACATGGCTTGGACACAAATGTCTTATGATCCCACTCATATGCGTATTTGTGACATTCTATGATTGAAAACGTATCCCACATTGTAAATGTATTTTAATGTCAATAACTCATATTAAACCTCAAATAAACGTGTATATATTGGTTGCATTAAATATTCCTTATAAGCTGTAACTGGTCAGTGAAATGCCAAACATACTAAAAATTAGGATGTTTTGCTCTTTCTAGCCACACCTTTGACTCCGCCCACTTAGATTGTTCCCACTCCCTGATGCTCTGCCCACAGTTACCCTACTTTCTTTTCCCCACTTCGCCCACTGTGCGAAAGACAGTTGCGGCAGCGGTGGATCGCCGGATAACTTGACTAGGGCGGTGAGCGTGTGCGAGCGCCAGCTACAAGACCGGGGCCCAAGGATGCGAATCCGCCTGAAGGGGGTCATGCTCAGCACCTACTGTAGCAGGGAGGCGGCCTCTGAGGCTCAGGAAGAGTGACGGAGCTCGGGGCTTGCATTGCGGCGGTACGGCCGCAGATAGCATATGGGCCAGAGCAGATTGCACTATACCTGGACAGCTGACACCGTGCAGAATACAGTGGAAAAGCAGGGGACAGCGTGCGAGGACCGACAGAAGTGAGTGCACCTGAGGAAGGGGTGGAGTAGGGGGGCGAGCTAAGGCCTGCAGTCTTCCATAAGGTCTATATTGAGGTGAGTGTTGTCTGCCCCGAGAGGTAGGTGTATTACGGACTGGTCTGCGAGAACCCCCCCACCCCCCCCGCACCCTACAGGAGAACGGAGTGCGGGGCCCTGGTGGCAGGGCCGGTCCTAGGCCTTCTGAGGCCCCGGGCGAAAGGGAAGATGTGAGGCCCCCCTAATTGAATATTGCGTCACAAGAAGTGACATCACAGAAAGTAACATCACAGTACTATTGATCTTATTTGGCATCACTGAAGCTAACTAATGTGGATATCAGTAACATGGACAATAAGTAGAGGGGATGGAAAACAGGTGAGCAAATATCCAGATAAAAGGAAATATTGCAATCAAACAACCACACACACACAACCACACAACCACACACACAACCACACAACCACACACACAACCACACACACACAACCACAACACCACACACACACAACCACACACACAACCACAACACAGAACCACACACACACAACCACAACACACAACCACACACAACCACAACACACAACCACACACACACAACCACACACACACAACCACACACACAACCACACACACACACACAACCACACACACACACACAACCACACACACAACCACACACAACTACACACACACAACCACACACACAACTACACAAACAACCACACACACACAACCACACACACACAACCACACCAAGCATTGGCATAGCCAATAGGTCTCGCCTTTGGGACCTTATAAGTGTTTAGCCATGCAACAGTTAATGTGGTTGCACCAAAGATATTATGCTGCATAACTAAATACTTAGAAGGTCCCAAAAGCGAGACCTATTGGCTATGCCAATGCTTGTTTTTATAACTCATAATACGCAAACCCAGTCACAGTGGTGTGTTTTTACATGACAACATGTGGAGTCAAGAAGAGAGTACTACCCTGGTCGGTTCCAGCGATTCAAAGATCACTAAATGTAACTGAGACACTTCATTGTATATTTGGCCTGGGTCAACAAAATTCCAGCTCTAAAACAACACAATCATGGGAGAGCATCCAGATGCATACTTATCTCCAAGGTATCAGACCTGGGACGAAAGGTGGTCGAACTATCTAGTAAAAAATAAAATATTTACCTTCTAAAACTATATGGTTGATGTTGAAGCACTAAAGATCAATTTGGATATTACTGAACACGTATTTGAATCACGGGGATGTTTGTCACCAAAAGATACATATAATAATGCAAAAAAGTTAGGTATTAACCTCTGGCACAGCTGAAAACTGTTGTGGGCGGAGAATGAGCACAGTAGCCAAGGATGTTAAAGCGAGCCCCAGGTCAAAATTTAAAGCGTAGAGCACTTTTTTAAAAGGTCCACTATACTTAAACGGCAAGGTGCTGTTGCGTTCTACTAGTAACTTATGAACGTGGTTTCCACGGTAACTGATTTTGCTTCACTTACTTTTTAACGTCTCTGCTTCCTGCCCAATAGCCACCGATGGCTATGGTGCCCACTGCCATGACAAAGATGATAATCATATTGTAGTCCAGGACAGGCTCAATAGAGGCATACATTGCCACCTTCACTGACTTGCCAAATGTATCACCAATATATGAATGAGTCCTACTTAAAACTTACACTCCTGCTGCGCTTTCTGACACCAAAGGCTACAAGGCCCAGGGAAGGGGGCCTCCACACTATGACCTTGCAGCTCCATTTAGTGCTTGAAGGCCTTGGGAGGGGGGCACCCTCCCATGGGCCGTCAAACAGTAACAAGGCACTTCCCAAGACACTGCTGAGAGCTCATCAGAGTACAAAAAAACCAACAAAAAAACCTCAGTTGAAGGGGTGTTCTTTAATAGTGGACAGAAAATAAAGTGGTAGCTGTACCTAGCTTAGATGGCAACGAGAACGGTAAATATTTTTATGTTTTGTATGTAATACTGCCCCCTGTGTCAGATCAGTATGAGTCAGATGGTGTTTCTGCATAAATAAATTAATTGCTTTTAATTTATCGAGCTAGGAAGAATGTATCGACCACTGTATGTCACAGGCATTATTATTACCAAACTTTAGCTGTATTCAATGAAGATGAGAGACACTGCCCTATCAAGATTCGAAGGCTGCTCCCTCCTCCCCTCACCCACCTCCTTTTACCTGTGTCCGGCTTGTGCTGGAACCAAAGGGGCCTTCTGTTGCCTAGATACAAAATGCACAAACAGCGCCGATAATGGCCGGTACTTAACCGAGGTGCTGCCCTGCCCCTGACATTGGGAGGCCAACATAATTGCTGGGCCATCCATTGTGCCGTCCCCCATTCAGGTTGTCGCTTCCCCCACCCGTAATGTAATCAGGTGAGGCAGGGGGCCCTGTGGTGGGCTGAGGAGGTGTGACCTTTCACAGGGGCGCGAGGCCCCCTGAGCGCGAGGCCCTGGGCAGCTGCCCACACTGCCCATGCCTAGCGCCGGCCCTGCCTAGTGGGGTACGGGCACACGGCCTCGCACCGTGGGAGAACAGGTGTACTGGCTGGAACATTTTTTTATCTTCCCTTGGATTGACAGTTCTTCCAACTCATTTGAGCCCCCTATTTCCATTTCAGAGGTATGAGACAAGGTTTTCAGTTGAAGTTATTTAAATTGAGACTTTGCCATGTTCCAGTTTCCTGAGTTCGTCCAATGCCGTCTACATATCATCCTGAATTAGGCGACCCCACTGTTATATCCTGATCATCTCCTTCCCTGCTGCTCAGCCTGTGTGTGTGTGATGTCATTGGAATGTTCCTGTGTGCATGGTTTGAATGTGTGGTCAGTTTGATTGAGTGGGCTGAGCAGCTGGATGCTGCTCCCGGTGGGGCCTCCTTTTTGCCTTCTCCCTTACTCCTTCTTACCTTCCTTTTACCTATTTTAACCAATAAATACCAACTTAAGAATACCAACGTCTACTGGATCTATTTACATAATTAAGTACTTTTCTGAATGCAACAATGGCGACGAGCGAGAAAGAACTACGTGTGCAGAAACTACATTTGAAACATGGAACTACAGAGAGAAGAAGTAAAGTTTTTAAAAGAAGACAAGCAACGCTTTTGATGCCCCACCGGTGTCATGTCACATCTGACAGCCTACAGGAAACATCTATAAAGGTATGTTTCAAGCGTTGGACCACCCTTTCAAACCTGTCTCTTTAACGGTAATATCCAGTCTGTCTTTGATGCATTCAGGAGAACCCAGGGAGTCCCAGATTGGTGCAATTTTACTAAATAGGGAAGGCCATAACTCCACCAAGACTTGCAGTACCTTGAGCCTCACTTTCTTGTAGTACTTGGAATCTCCGTATTTGAATAAAAAGTAAACATATCATTCTGTAACACCTTTTAACATGGCCTTAAACACATTACATAGACAGCATTTTCCCATTCTTCAATAGAAAGGCCCACGCATAAAACTTTAAGGCAGGAAGAGTCAGACCCCTTTTCTTTTTTTCCTTCGCATCTTTTTCCAGGCTATGCATGCCCCCTTTGAGGTCCAAATAAAAGTATTTATCATACTCTGTAACATGTGGAAGTACTCCTTCTTGAACATTAGGGGTATAGAATTAAAGATAGACATAAATTTGGGTAAAATACCCATCGTAACCAGATTTGTTCTACCGAGTTTGGTGAGGGGTAAGTAAGTGGGCCCAAATCGCCATCAATTTACATGCCTCTGTCATAGTTTGAGGAAATGTTGCTGATATCCTGCATAACCCTAATGCCTAGATATTTCATTTCCTCGTCAATGAGGGTACTACTCCCTAGCATGTGTCACACCATGATTTCTGTCTTTGGGTTGTTGACAGAGTACCCTGCTATCTGCCCAAAGCTTGAGGTCAGTCTCTCGATTATTGGCAAGACTGTCTGCATATCTGCAGATCTGAAGTATAAACCAACAAATCGTCTACATATAAGCCCACATTTTTTCTCCATCAGGTTTGCAAACATGCTCTCTCTTTCATGCGAAAGAGATACAAACCAGGGATTAAAGTGATTTGCGGGAAAGGTGATGGCTTGAACAAGTAATATAAAAAAATAAAGTACCATCAGCTGTACATGATAAGGATACTGCAAGTTACCTCGGAGTGCCATAACCTTATAAAGGAACGATGACGTCAGCCCTGTTCCTCTACATGTTCTCTCCGTGGTGACTTGGAATATCCTTATATTGTGCAGCAGGGAGTCATTTATGCTGTATATTAAATAAAACACAATACAGTACAATGCAATATCATTAGTACCAGATGAGGGATGTGGAAATGCTGTAAGCACAGTTAAGACCATATACACATCATTAAATTGCTAAAGGTCAATGAAGAATTGGTCGCTTAGGAGCCGTTATTGTAGATCTACATTTGAGGCTGGAGGGATGATATTGTATGGGTGTATGACAGAATAAGAACTATACAAACGTGTTTAAAAAATATAATTGTTAATAAACTGACAAACAGATCAACTTTAAATACTTAAAATCTAATGTATAACAATATCAACTACCAAAGAATTGTGGTCCAAAATATCAACATTATCCAGGTAACTATATTCATTGTATTTACAATTAGTATTAGCCCCTTTTAAACTAAAAGTGAACTTATATTTTTTCAAAATAATGTGTAAAAAAACAACATAAAAATATATACATTAACATATAAACCTAAAAAACGATCCTTAAAAATAAATAATTTTGAAATGATTTTATAAATCAATATAAAAAATAACCTCTAACTATACATTTCAGTACATGTATTATTTAAATAAAAATATGTTTAATAAAATATCATTAATATTAAGTAATAAAATACAAACAAGTATAACTATTTACAAACTAAAACATTGTATATGTAATAAATCATTATACATATTTTTGACACTGTAACAAAATGTAATATTTCTAAAATATTAAGACATGAAAATAGAACACTAATAAAATACAGGAAATTAAAAATACGTCCTTATACGTACATGCTTTAAATATCTTTAAAAAAAATTCCACTAACATGTTGCAAATAAACTCCAATCTAAAACCATTAATAAAATTAACTAAATAACATTTTTTTTAAATACACTAACTACAATCCTACACTCGATGGGCTCATAGATGTCATGTTTATATAAAAAAAAATAGATGCCTACATGTTTTTAAAGGATTGACATGATCACAACTGAATACAGTTTTTAAAGTTTGCACATTTCAGCACATTTTTTATTTTTATGTCCCTGTCCCAGATGCCAGTGGCCCAATTATGTTTGCTCTCTTTTGCAGACTTTAGGGTGTAAAAAGCACTGTTAGTTGTATCCCTAAACAGAATGCCAGATTGCTCCTGACGAGTGTGTTCTTTGTCTCTCCCTTTACTCCCAGATTCAGAGAAGTCAGGTGGTCAGGGATCCAGTTGCTCAGGGACCTTTCTTGCCCTGTGCGCGGCACACTTTTGTAAAGGTGCTGTGATGCCAAATAACGACAGGACACAGTGTGAGGAGTTACGCTGGTTTATCTAAATTAACTCTCTTAGGGAGCGCCGAACCGATGCGCTCTGCTCTCCGACATTCGCGCCTCTCCGTGTGGATGCGCACGCAGCCGTCAAAATGGCCGCCGGCACGTCGCGTCACTACACGACGTGCATACACTAGAGCGCTACATTACATATCTCCCTTTTTTCCAAACAATGAAACTTTTAACTTACAGTCCGCCGCTCATATCAAAGTCTTGAAACCTGGCAGGTCTCACCACAGTTCTTCCCCTCCGGGTCAGTCTTACCGGGGTATGTGCGGTCTCCCTCTCCTGAGTCTCTGCACCGCCCCCTTCATTTCTCAGCGCGCCGCACTCTCCCTTGGTCTCCTTATGTCCATTTACTTCGCCGTTCCCTGGCTGCTGTTGTCACCTTGCTCCTCGTCCCGTTCTCTACTCCTCACATTCGATTCCTCTTCAACTTGTTCCAGCTCTGCGTGGGGTTCCTCCACGCCTTCTAGGTCCAATCCCTTTTGGCTCCACCGTAGTACCTTGTTGCATCTCGCCATGCGGTCTTGGGACCATACATTTCCGTCGCTCAACAAGGCCGCTCTGTCATACACTTCCTTGACCTGCATAGGTTTACCTTACTTGCTTTCCCCCTTCCTTTGCATCGTTGCTAACTTGACTCGCACCCACTCGCCTTCTTCCAATCCAGTATTCTTCACGTTCCTGCGGTTGTTGTAGTGTTTGGCATATATTGCCTGCGCCTTTTCCAAGTTGGCTTGGACCACTGCCGGGGACCATTTACTCGTTATGGTTTTTTCCTTCCATACTCGGTTGTCCTTTGTGAAGGGGTCACGGCCCCTCAATATTTGGAAGGGGCTATATCCTGTTCCTGTGGGGGTGATTCTGTATGCCCACACTTTATGCCATAATTCCTTCTCCCAGTCCTTGTTGTTGGATATCGCTGCTTGCACTGACCCCATCACTACTCTATTGAAGCGTTCTACCAGGCCATTACCAGCGGGGTGGTAGATTGAAGTGTGTTTGGAGAGGATGCCATTTCTTTGCATAAAGCTACTCCATTTGTCTGAGGTAAACTGGGGGCCGTTATCACTCAGGATTGATTTGAAAATGCCTTCCCTCACGAATGTGTCAGTCAAAAACTTTAAGATCGTCTCTGTGTCCATCACCTCCTCCACTTTCATTTCGGGCCACTTTGAATATCTGTCAATGAGGACACACACGTACTTTTGGATGCCTTGTCCATCTAAAATCGGGCCCAAGATGTCTATGGACAGTTCATCCCACGGGTTCTGTGGAGGGTCGAATTTTCCCAGCGCTGGTCGTAGGGGTTTGAGTGTCTTGTCTGCTCCTTGGCACTGTAAGCAATCCCTGACGTGCCGCTCAGCCCGTAGATCCATGCCTGGTCACCAGTAATTTTGCTTGGTTCTCAATTTCATCTTTCCTATCCCCAAATGACCTTCGTGGAGCATTGTCAATAAATTGGGAATTATGCCTGCTGGGGGAATGACCTTGTCTCCCCTGTAAACAAATACTCCTTGATCGTCCATTGACAGCTCTTCTCTGACCTCGTAGTACGGTTTTAGGCTCTCGTTAATTTGTCTTTTGTCCGGCCAGCCCCTTATAATGTATGTTTTCACCTCCTGCATGGTCGGGTCTTCATCGTAGGAGTCGCTCCATTCCTGATTGCTGATAACTCTTTCTTGGTCCTCCATCAGTGCCACCATTTCTTCTCTCCCTGACTGGTCTTCTTCTCCCGGCTCCATGGCCGCCGCTCTGCTTAAGTAGTCCGCCACTCTGTTCCGACTGCCTGGGATGTATTCTACATCGTATCTAAATTCCAGTAGTTTCAGTGTCATCTTCGAAATCCTGGGAGTGGCGCTCGCATGTCCACTGGACGTCAGTACCTTCACCAGAGGTTTGTGGTCAGTCTTTAACTGGAAACGTGTGCCCCACAGAAATTGTCTGAACCTTGTCATCGCCCATACAACTGCCAGCATCTCCTTTTCAATGACATTGTATTTCTTCTCTGTGTCGCTCAGTGTGCGGGATGCAAAACTGAGGGTTTCCATCACTCCTTGGCCTCGGTCCTGCATCAACACCGCGCCCAATCCCTTGTCGCTGGCGTCTGTTGTGAGCACTGTCTTGCCCTGGGGGTCATATCCTTGCAGGGGTATGGCTCCTACTACATCTTTCTTGATGACCTCGAATTCTCTTTGAGCTTCCTCCGTCCAGCAAAACACTGAACTCTCTCTTGTCAGATTTCTCATGTGATGCGTCTTTGTTGCAAAGTGCTGCACAAATTTATTGTAGTATTCTGCCATTCCTAAGAATGACCTGACGTCCTCCTTGCTAGCGGGTGGCGGCGCTTCACAAATCGCCCTTACTTTCTCTGTTTTTGGTGTGATTCCTCGCACTCCGATTTCGTGCCCTAGGTAGGTCACTGATTCCATGCCCAAACGACACTTTGCCCATTCTGCCGTGAGTCCTTTGTCCTCCAGGACCTTCAGTACTTTGTTTAGCTTTGCGTCGTGGTCCAGCTTGTCTCGCCCCATCACCAGGATGTCGTCCTGGAAGTATTGAATGCCATCCATTTTTTTAAATAGTTGGTGCATAAGTTTCTGAAACACCGCGGCTGCCGATGCCAGTCCAAATGGCATGCGACGGAACTGGTAGCACCCGAATGGGGTAATGAATGATGTTAATTTCCTGCTTTCTGGGTGCAATGCAATTTGGTGATATGCTGAGGTCAAATCTATGGTGGAGTACCACTTGATTCCTCTCGTCTTGGCCAACATCTCTCCGATCCTTGGTAAGGGAAACTTCTCCACCACAATGTTTTTATTCAATTCGCGCAGGTCTACGCATAGCCTGACTTTCCCGCTGGGTTTCATGACCACCACCAATGGCGCCAGCCACTCGGCGCACGTGATCGGTTCGATGATCCCCTTTCTTTCCAGTTCTTGCAGTTCATTCTGCACCACCTCTCTCACTGCCAGGGGTACATTTCTCACCTTATGAGACACTGGTATGGCTTATTCCTTCAGAACTATTTTATGTGAGAATTGTTCTAGCCTTCCCACCGTGCCTCCGAATACTTTGGGGTACTCTCTCTTCCACTTGTCCAGGTCTGGCCAAGCATCAGGTTCAGTGAGCAGTATCTGCTCTTTCCCTCCTGGATCCAGTTTGATGCCCAGGTCGCCCTGGTCCAGCCATCCCAGCACGGATGGTCCCCTTTCCGATATATACAGTTTGCAGTATGCAGAGCGTCCTCTGAACTCAAACTTTAAAGGCCTGAATCCGACCATTGGTATGCGATCTCCATTATACGTGACTGGTCGGATGTCTAATTTCTCCAGGTCCGGGCCCAAGTGTGGCTTGAATGTTTCGTTCCACACCGCTCTCTGGACTATGGTGTAGGGCGAGCCCATATCCACCACTATGCTTATCGGCACTCCTCCGATTGTCATGTCCAGTACCGGTTTGGTCGATCTTTTATTGTCTACACTCAACACTTGGTCGTAGATGCAGAGTACGGTGTCAACATCCTTTTCTACGTCTTCTTCTCGGTCTTCTCGCTCGTAGTCGATGTATTTCACCATGCTTCTGGAGGATTTCCTGCGGCACACTTTCTCATAGTGGCCTACGATTCCACAGTACATACATTTAGCGCGAAATGCTGGGCACTTCCTGTCCTGAGCTTCGTGGGCCCAGCTTCCGCATCTATAACAAGCCTTCTTGTTGTTCCCAGTCTGTTTCCCTGGGGGACCTGGATTGCCTTGCCACTTGTTAGGTCCCTTCGATGAGGATCCTTTATATCTATAGTCCTTGCGGGGCTCCTCGTCATCTACCCTGCTTTCCATCGGGCTTGGTACCGGCTCTCTCTTCGTCGCCTCCGTGCACCTGCGCGCCAATTCTGCCCTCTTAACTATCACCATCACCTCTTTCAGCGTGGCTTCGCCACTGGCCCACAGTTTGTCCTGCACGGCCGTGCTCGTGGTGTGCATCACAATTTGATCTTTGATGAATTCCTCTTCAAATGTGTCGTATTTGCACGTGGCCGCCAGTTTCTTTAGTGCTGCCACGTACTCTTCCACTGACTCCCCTGGACGTTGCTTCCTTTGCTGGAAGTTGAATCTGTCTATCGATACACACACTGCCGGCTTATAGTGTTCATTTAAGTCATCTATGGCATGGGCATACACGTCGTCATCCGTGCTCCCTCGTTGTTTGGGCACTAGATTCCTGTAGATCCTGAGCCTTCCGGGCCTAGATTATGTAACAGAATCTGCTTCTTCCTCTTGCTGGTGAACTTTTCATCATTTTCATCTTCGAGCACTTCTATGAAGTTGTCAATATATTCTCTCCAATCTTCCCACTTCATGAGGGGTTCCCCTGGTTTAGGTAAGAATTGCACTGGGGCTGTCGCATACGCCGCTTGTGCGCACATTTTTTCGCGCCTTTCTGTGGGTGGCGTACCGCTGTGGCTTCTGGGACTGCCTGGTGCGCTGTCTCCCTCCTGTTTCTTGATTTGTAGATGGGGTCTTTCCGTGTCTGCCCCTTCGCTCTTTCTTGAGGTAGCCAGCGCTGATGCCCTTGGTTGTGGGGTCGCAGTTATCTTGGGTGCCCTTGTCTTCAGCTCCTTCTATTTTTTTTCCTTCCCCCCGGTGCTCGTCTCGTACCAGTGGGGCTTTGGGCTCTGCCGCGCTCTCTAATGCTAGGTTTTAGCGTGTGGAAGCTTACTTGCAGGTTGACGCTTGGCTGGTCGTCTCAAGTGCCTGGTTCAGCTAACCTTCCTCCTCTGTCCTGATTCTTGTCTCCTTTTGTGCTTCTTTTTTTTTTTCTCTTGGGTGTTCCTTTTTTTCAGTATCCCGCCTTCGTTGCCATTGTAAAGGTGCTGTGATGCCAAATAACGACAGGACACAGTGTGAGGAGTTACGCTGGTTTATCTATATTAACTCTCTTAGTGAGCGCCGAGCCGATGCGCTCTGCTCTCCGAAATTCGCGCCTCTCCGCGTGGATGCGCGCGCAGCCGTCAAAATGGCCGCCGGCACGTCGCGTCACTACGCGACGTGCATACACTAGAGCGCTACATTACAACTTTGCTAATTTAATGATGTGGGAATCACAAATGCACAGCAGACAGTGCTAAAGTTGGAAAAAATGACTCTGGGAACCCTTAAATTGGGGGGTGAACGTGTGGCAGAGGAAAAGGGGTGGAGTCACAAGGAACAGAGCTTGAAAACCATAGTCCAACAGTGAACGCACACATTTATATTTAAAAATCCTGTTGCTAAAAAAATTGGCAACAAGGACAAATTTGACAGCAGATCTGTTATTAGTTGGTCACAAAGAGGCCACATTTCAGAATATCATTTAGGGTTAAGACACCTGGTGCAGAGATCTTTGTGTACCCAGCAATTTTGCGGGGATTAAAATATTGGTAAAATAACCCTGATGATTAATGCAGTTCTAGGAGAGTTGTCTGCTTTGCCCAATCACAGTTTTGACTCGCAAAGTAGCATAGAGAGTTAATGTACCTCTTGCAAAACACTTCATGTGACATGCAGATCACAGATTTGCAGTGGCGGCTTGCAGCGAGCGCAAGGAAAATTGTTTAATTTATTTACTTTACTCCTTGCTGTCGCATGTCCGACTCCACTACCCCCCCACCCTACTACCCTACCCTGCCCCACCATCCTCTCTGCCAGCTGCCGCTCCAGATTTGTATTTCATGTAGATAGGCAAGCTGTCTACTGCTTTTGAAATGGAGATAATTTGTTACTTCCAGTTCATACGTTGCAATCCAATGGTACCACAGTGAGCGATTTACCAAAATCAACAAGCTGCATGCAAACTGTAAGTCATGGGTTTAGATCCTTATTGTTTTTTTTCAGAATGTGTTGTTAATCTAAGATTGAAAAAAGAGCTCCTCTGGGAATTAATAAAGTCTTGTTGGTACAGACAATAATAACCGCTTTATATCCTGTTTCTCCTGAATGTTCACAATTAACATGTAATATCTACAAGTATGGTGATATGTGATTCCTACACCTTATAACCCTCATTGTCTTCAGTAACATTTTGAATACATTGATTTACACACATGTATGAACTATTTATCTGTGCATGTGATGTAAAGCGTATTGATATACATATACTGCGATGCAAAGTGCTATAAATGGACTAAATAAAAAATTAATTAGTAGGTGCCATTAAAATCGTTAAGTAGTGTACTTACTCATACACACAGGTAAATCCTGCATTCTTACAGTGTATGCACATCTCTTAAATAGGTGGTCTGAATAAAGTCAGAAACGTGTCTCCAAGTCAGAGTTTCTCTAAAGTACTAGTTATATTCCTTAATGTCCTTCCATTGCATTGGCATCTAGTTGTTCAGCTTCAGATGGCTCCCAGCCAGGATGATAACTTGAATAATATTAGGGCTCATAACATTTTAAGTCAGGTATTTTTTTTGTCCCAGCAGGCTGTTAAAAAAAGAAAAAAACACAGCTCTGCCTGCACATACAGGAATGCAGACTCTATGCAAGCGCTGCTGAATTGGAATTGTGTCCTGATGTCGGAAAATGACACCACAACGAATTCCTGGCTCTGCGGGACCCCCGGTCTGGCTTTGAAATAGCTGGTGGAACCCGGATCCGGCAAGGTCCCCCTACTTTCCAGCACTTGCAGCAGACATATTTGGAACGCTCATTGGTATTAGGTTTATATACACTTTTAGATGCCTACATATTTTTAAAAGATTGACTCGCGACCACAGCACATTTTAAAAACAAACCAAAATAAGTTGTTACAGTTTCACACATTTCTGCATATTTTTTTATGTAGAAAATTCAAATTACATATTTCTTTTGCCTGTTGCCAGTGGCCCGATAATTTTTGCTCTCGTTTTCAAGCCCTGGGTGTAAGAAGCACTGTTGGCTATATCCCTAAACAGGACACCATATTACTCCCTAGAGGGAGTTCTTTGTCTCTCTCCTGACTTCACTGATTCAGGGAAATGTGGGGTCAGTGTTCTGGTTGCTTAGTGACCTCCCTTGCCCTGCACCCACCACACTCTGCCTATTTATTAAAAGAGGTCTACCATACTTATCTATTACCTAAACGGCATTGTCTAGATACAACTCAAGATGCGTACTTACATAACATTATAATGCCAACTTCCCTGACTAGAATTCTGTAGTGTTTAGTAGTGTTTGCCAAACCAGCTGATCTCCGATATCTTTGTCAACCCTAAAGCCATTACAGATAATTCAGTGATTTGATCAAAGAGGGTAATGGGGTTCAACTTGGTCTAGTCCACCTAACAACTGAGACGAATGCCAGTGATGCTCTCTCATTCATTACTACTGTGCTGCTGTGGCTGCATATCATTCTTACACTAAATCAACAAAGAAATGTGGAAAAACCAAACCTTAAGAGCACTCTAAAAACACACAGTCTACAAGGCCAAAGTCTGCTCTCCATCTAAACTTATTGCTGCTAAAGTTATGGCTTTGAGACTATTTAACAATATTTGGTGAATTAGAAATCTTATACTGGAGTGACTAAATCTTTCTTCTACAAATTCACACTGTACGATGAATCAATTTACGTGATATAGGTTCCATATGCATGGCATAAATCTGTATATGAATTTTAAAGTCTCGGATTAACAAGGAGGTATGCCAAATGTTCGTACAAACCTTTAGAGCTTTACCTTCTTTGGGAATGAGAATAATCAAAGCCAGTCTCTTCTAGTTGTTCAAATGCCTCTAGATCCACCGGGTGATTTGCCTGGACAGTGGTGCCCGTCTTTCTGTAACCAGTTACTCAAAACTCCATCAAAAACTTTGCTTTTTGGGATGGTGATACAATCAGCAGTATCATAGTAGCTGGACTAATGAAACAGCTGGCACCAAAGAAATGAACAGTACATTTATCATGTTGCAAAAACACTTGGCAAGAGCAAGAATGTTGCTTGATATATTGGTCTGGCTGGAAAGACTAGATTGAGCAGTAAAGCTACACAGCAAAAGCTTCAACCGTATTTTTTTTTTCAATTCTGGTCATGGTTTTTATTTAATCTTGGAGGCTGCTGATTACACCAAATTGGATTCCAATTATAGTTAGCAGCTCAATCATAGGTGTTAGATCCATCTATGGTTGAAGAATTTTCTCTGTGGGGCAGTCTCTACTGCTGCTCAGTCCAGGGGCTTGAAGAGAAGCTCCCTCCTGAAGGCAGCCATTTTCAAATGGCTATCCATCCTGTCGAGGGCAGAGGGAAAATTGACAGGTTTAAGAACTCCCTCCTCACTCTCCTCCTGAGGACCTCTGCAGATCCCCCTGCAGATTGGATGTCAGTATCTGCTGAACTGTTACTCAATGCAGTGCATGGTACTACTAGAATATTAAGTGGTGCATTCGCCACAACTGCTTTTGGCTTCACCTGAGGCTCAAACTTCTGGTTTGGTTTCAGGGAAACATTCTCTTCAGATGATTTTAATTCACCTCTCTATCTGAATCCTCTTCCAGATCTAATTGCAACCTCTCTCCTCATGCGCCTTTCAAATACTTATAGTATATTTATTCATCAGGAGCAAATCACCAGCTTGCATGTGTCCCTGGTTCAGTGGGCACACAGTCCTGCTTCTCCTCGTAAAGTCTATATTTTGGTTCCGGTCAGAATTTGGGGCTCAACCTCTTGGCATTGACTTTAGGAATGCACCTCTGTTTGAGTGAGTCAAATTGTCAACTTAAAAGGGAGATGCATGGCCCAACATGCAGGGCACAGGGACTTGCTAGCCCCTAATCTGGCCAATCCCCTTCAGCGTCCAGGACATGGATGTGGGCTCTTCCGAGGGGTCAATTCTGATTCTGAACTTGCAAAGCCATAAACTGTGGGGTCTAAAGTACTACATCAAACACCCTACCAATTTGTGTTACTTCATAGTATGGAGAGGGATATATGGGAAGCAGACCTGGAATCTCATTAAAAAGTATCTCAAAGTCATTAAAGGTGGGTGGAGTGGGGGGCGATGCATGGTAACTAAAGAAATGAGTACAACGGTGCAGATCAAAGTGCATGGGATACACCCAAAATGGCATTGAAAAGATACCCCTCAAAACTACCCTAAATGTCACATCAGGCAGCTGCTGCACACTTTTGCCCCACCTCTACATGCATCCCTTTGTATGCCCATCTTTTGTACACCAGGAGTCCCACTGCAGCACACTTTGGCTGCAGGCCCAGTTGCCAGCCAGTGATAAGGACTTGGATCCAGGCCTCATCTCACGCTAGCCTCCACGACACCCCAGAGTCATGCTGGAAAGCTCACATCAAAGGGCCTCCATGAGAGCAGGGGAACGCTGACAGCATCATCAGGACTCCAGAACGCTGCATAACAACTGGTCTGACTGACAAGCAGGATCACAAGCAAGGACAGCTAATGTGTTGGTCTGTCTTAGTTGAGATGATAACCAAAAAGGCAGAATCAGTAACAATAGCAAATTGCACTGTTTCTAAACAACATGGCATATTAATGTACCAATACTAAAGGTGCATTACATCAGACATTTTCACTGTCAGCAGTGCACAAGTTGGCTGCAGGGGTCTTGCTGTTCTGAGGATCATCCGCCGTGCCCTACTGCCTCTCCTCTGCTGCCCCAAGCCACATTCTCAGGCTGCATCTGTGCAAGAGTTTACAGCTGGATCAAAAGAGCAAGCACAAAGAAACAAGTCAGTCACATTCTTATAGCAAGGAAGTAGGACATGCACACATGCCAATGTACAAGATGCACTATTTCGGTCAGGTGGTGCTTGATGAGGCAGAGTTGGCAAAGTGTGATGTGAAGTAGGCTTTTCAGTTACTGGTGTTTCACCTCAATGACTTTCAATTGCTTGGTATTCAGTTTGAGGAAAGATTTTGTAAATATACTGATCATGGGTGGCCAAGCAGAAGATCCTCGCCCTGCCTTGAAAATGAAAATGTGTTGCTTTCACCACATCCGCCCCAGCAAGCGTGTAATCAATTATTGGTGTACATTTAATTTAGTCATACCTCAATAAATCACACAGCCTGGGGGAAGAGGGTTAGGGTTTGATGAATGATTGGGAAGGGGGGAATTAGGGAAAGGTTTGACAAAGAAAAAACACTACGCATGTACAAACAACAAATAAAACACAATTTTGGCAGACAACCATCATATCCATAAATCTGTTAAGGGAGAAAGGAAATGCATGCATAATGACTTGATGGTTAATGAGAAGTAGTACTTACTAACTATACTAGTAGACAGTACAGGGCAGCAGTATATTATAAATTATTATGCAATTTGCCTTACCCATCTGCCCTAAGAGAGACCCAAATTACATACATTTTTATCTTCTGTGGTAAGGGGGTTACTTTTTAAAGCTAGCAAAGAAAATTAAAATTGTTGTAGGGATCAATTATAAGCAGAGAGCAAATAAGAACAAAACGTATGAAAGATTGAAGAGAAAAAAATGAATCAAATTATTTAAGACGATGAATCTTGTTACTAAAGTGTTACTGTATGTTATCTCCTGGTCAAATTGAGTTGCAACTCGGCGTTCCTCTTGGTCCTCCTGTCCACGCTGCGTCCATCAATCTTGGGTGCCACTGCCTGCCTGGCGGATGAGGATTCGTAGGTGAGTGAGAGTTGTTTTTCCCAGTATAGCACAGGGTAAAATTTGGCCTGTAAGTTTAGATGGGAAAACAATAAGGATATCTAAAAATCAAGGAGAAAAAAAAGCATAAATTACGGAGGAGTGCAAACACTTTCAGAGCGGCATGACCAAATCAGGTTTACTCGGTTGTCCGTTTCCAGCATTATCCTACAACAGCAACATAACAGGTCCATGGCGCCCACCCACCCTCCACTAAGCTTAGATTTTGACTGAGCCAGACAGAGCACACATGTCACATATACAGCAACATAGCATTTTCGAAAGTAGGTAATTAAATCAATGGAATGCAAAGCTGTCAGTCATACCACCACTACTATACTTGTGACTCGACTCCAAAAACTACACAGACATGAAGGTCTGCTGTGGTTGTTGTTGACTTATTTACCTTTTATGCCACTCATGAAACGCCCCGAGTTATTCCAGCAATCATCTCCGATCCTAAAGATATTATGTCACTATGGTCATCATGGTGTTGTCCAACTTAGTGTACATAGTGAGTCCAGATTCCATATTCCGAAATGCAATGGATCGGCATGCAGTAGACGTACAATTTTGTTATTAACCCCTCTGATGCGGCGCAAATATCCCTCCCCAGTGCTGCGCTGTCCATTGGAACTAGTGCTGAATGGACGTCCAATGGTCGTGCGCAGCACTGGGGAGGTAGTGCACGCGACGACCGTTGGACGTTCGCAGCACTGAAGGGGTTAAACAATAAGAAGGGAACCATTGACTTGAGTTATTATTAGTACACAATGAAGTCACTTCATGCACCACAACAACAACACAAACACCAATCACTCTCAGAGTCAGGGTCCAATGTATGCCATCATTCATTACCTGTTCCATCCCATCTTAAGTTAAGGGGCAGCTTATCTCGGCTCAGAAGGGAGGATAGCTATAGTATTAATCATGTTCCACTTTTTTTGGAAGGACTAGACAAGGCAGCAGTTTCTTGCTTGTGAGTCCAATCATCATCTGGCTTGAGGGAAATTGATTTAGGGCGAATCAGGAGGATGGAGGAGCAGGACTCGGAGTAAAGGACTTCAGTTAAATGCAGACAGATGCACCTCCAATATAGCAATAAAAAAAAGAATAGCAGACTGTGATAATGGATGTTGTGTTTCAAACCAGAAAGACAGACACAACATCGATTATCACAGTCTGCTATTCTTTTTTTTATTGTCACAAGTTCAAGCCTAGTTGTCAGGGAAGTATAGCTCGTCCTCAAACTCTGGGAGTTCAACCGGAAGTCGGTAATCATTTACCATACTAATTCCGTCACCTAAGGTGCTGTCCTCATCTTCCTGCGTGGATTCATGTATTGTGTAATTCAGTGGTATAAAGTGCTGATTCATTTTGATCATGGTTAACCTCTGCACGTTTTTGGGCGAGAGACTGGTCCTTTTCACAATGGCACCAGCAGCACTGAAAACATGTTCAGAAGAGACACTTGCGACAGGGCAAGCCAGATAGTTTATCGCCAGCCTGCTGAGCACTGGCCCATTTTCCTATACCAATACTGCAATGGGTTTTCTTCAAGGTAGACCTCTGTTGGGTCATCCATATAGTCCTGGACCATCTGCTCAATGTTCAGGGGGGCATCTTTTTTCTTTGCATCAGCGCTGGACCTATAAACCCTTGCCGTAAAAACCAATCCTGTACCGATTTTATTGGATCTGATGATCCGGTTCTTGCTGTTGTCGATAGTGTTGGTGACCGCTCTGAGCCAAACGCACTGCCCTCAGGCTCTGAAGTGGAACTAGATGCCAGATGCCCTGCTGCAGTATTTGTTGTGGGTTTGAGTAGCGGGCCTTTAATTACCAGTCATTCATTTTCAAAGTCACTGGCTGCCTCAGCTATCCAAGTTTTGTACCGGGCAACATCCAGTTCAGAAAAAGGAATTATTCTCTCACTGTTCAGTGCCAATTTAAACCGTGGATCCAGAATGGTGGCACAAATGTAATGTTTTTCTGTAAGAATGCAAGTTTGAACCCTTGTATTTTCTGCTAAGCGACGGGATAAGCTCTCCACCAACTCATATGCTTAATTATTTTCCTCCACCCCTTTGTACGCTTCAGATACCTCCTTCAGCTGTTGCTCTAGCATGTACAGCAATGGGATAGCTCGGCCCATAGTACAGTCCTCACTGCTGACTTCACGTGTGATGATCTTGAAAGGGAAAAGCATCTCTGTCAGGCATTTAACTAGGCCCCATTGGTCCATCGGAACGGTCATGCCTTTCACAGTAGCATCCCCTCTTTGCATGGCATATTCATTGATTGGTCCGTACTGCTCAAACAAACGGGCAAGCATGTAATAAGTCGAATCCCAACGTGTTGCCACATCCTGGATTAGTGCTTTGACTGGCAGTCTAAACTCGCGTTGAATGATCCTCAGTTGCTTCCGGACTTTATAAGAACGGCTGAAATGTGTGCATATTCTTCTGCAGGTGGTCAATAAGTTGCTGACTGTGGCTTCTTTTTCAGAATGTCTTGAATAATAATGGTAATGTAGTGCAACAAACAAGGGACCCTGAAATAGGTACCATCCTCCATGGCCTTAAGTACATTGCTGCCATTATCTGTGGCAACAAAACCAATGTTAAGCCCTCTTGGGCGCAGCCATTCAGAGACTTTGCTGTTAAACTCTTCCAAAATATCTGCAGCCGTATGAGATTTCTCCAAGGCCAAAAAGGCTACAGTTGCATTTTTCCGAGCAGCATGAAAAATCTCAGCAGTGTCAACACCTGCTTCAGATATCTTTTTGCTAACCTCCACAAAAGAGATCCAGTGTGCAGTGATGCACATGTAATTAGTCGCTTGGAAACTGGTCCACATGTCTGTTGTCAGGTGGATAGTGTGAACAGCACTCTGCCTCAAAGCTTGTCCAAGCAATTCCAGCACATTGTGATGTAGTGCTGGAACAGCAATTCTGGCGAAATAGGACCGGCTGGGAACCTTCTATTTAGGGCAGATGGCCAACACAAATTCAAGGAAACCCACCCTTTCCAAAAAAGACAAAGGGAGAAGGTCCAGCACTAACATTTTAGCCAGCTTCGCATTGTACAAACGTGCCGTTGGGTGGTTGTGTTTGTACTGCCCCTCCAACGTAAGCATGCTGTCAATGGTAGGCTGTATTATTTCTCTTTGTGGTGCAGCTGATGCAGGGGACTGGAACCAAGTTAGGCTCAACGATGTACTGTTTTTCATTGCAGTAGACTGTTGCCTTGGTGTCTCAGCCGGACTACTCCTTCAGTGCCATTGATATGTTGCTGAGGATGTGGGCGGTACCACTACAATGCTGGGGGCAGGGCTAGAAAGGTCTCCCACTTGTTCACCTTCCACCGCAATCATATATTTTACTACTTCTTCATCCCCACCAACAACGAGTGCCGTTTTACTTTTTTGTATGCTAAGTAGGTGCGCCTCCCACTGGATCGTGTGGTGTTTTTTGAGATGGCTTGTTTGGCCTCCGGTACCATAGTTTGTACCAAGCTTACCCCGACTAACAGCTTGTCGACAAATTGAGCATATGGCAACATTCTCCTCCTTACTGCTAACCGAAAAGAAGTCCCAAACTGGGGAGGTGAACTTTCTGGCACTGCTGGAGGTGCCACTTTCAAAGCCAAATGAACTGGAGGGTGGGTGTGGAATTTGACTGTGAGCACTTACAGTACCACTACCTACTGAGGTGGTGGTTGAGCTGGACGTAGGTCCCTGCCGGGCCTTAGCAAATATGGAAGCTGGAGGTAGTGTTGGTGTTAGCTGTGTTGGTGGTATCCGTGCCACATCCCTCATAGCAATTTGGTTGGGGTAATAATGTCATTCTCCATCTCCACTGGGGCGAGAGTGATGTTCATGATGACTGGCTTGTCATCCTCCTCGTCTACATATTCCTCCATAACTCCAAGGCTTTCTGGAACCTTCCTTTTCCCTAGTCTTGTCATGTGGCGTGCCTCACTCTCAGACTGAGCTGATGGCTTCCAAGTAACATCAAGATCAGAAGGGGGACTTGAAGAAGAAGTTGGACTAACCCTCCTTTTCCTTGCTGTGGATCTGGAAGCCAATGGATCTTCTGAAAGAGTGGCTTGCTCTCCTTCCTGCAGGAATTTTGAATTCCTGAACTTCCCCTACTTCGGGAGGAACAGCTACTACTGTGGGCAGTGGTTGCAGCTGTTGCCCACTTATCTGCAGAGTTTCCTCCTGCGTTGATTTGGTACTATTTTGCGATAACAATAAGTCAGTTTCAACATCACTGCTCGTTGGCGTTGGCTTAGACTGGCTGCCTCTGTGACACTCATTGACTTGGGCCTAGTTGGTGGGTTGGGCCCACTGATGCAGAGGTGCTGCTCCCAGCTTTATCCCCAGACACCGCTGCTGCAGGCGTAATTTTTTGTTTCCCAAAAAACATCATTGGCAGCACACCGGTCTTGGTAAGTGGCACTCCCTTCTCCTGTTCCTTCTTCTCACTGGCAACTTTATTGGTACTGGAGGACCTGGTAACTTTCTTTGGGGCCATCTTCTTCAGATGTCAGCTGGACGCAGTTGCACAAGGTTCAGAGATGTCTGTGGCCACACGTCACGTGACGTTGTGCGCAGCAGGACTTCTGTCTGGCAGTACCACAGGTGGTGATGATGACAGTGATTTTCTCCTCAGTCTTTTGTGCACCTAAAAGCAAAGAAGCCAGGGGAACATCAGTGAAATGTTGCATTTTGTTGTGGTTCAATTAATACTTAGAAAAATTATATAACTTAAACTAACTTGTATATATTTTTTTAAACAGTGTAGCCATTTGTGAGACTTTTTGAAAACAAGGGCTTTCATGGTATACTGTGCACAGTCAGGAAGCATTCATTTGCGCATCACATCATTCAGGGAGCAGCAGCTGGCAATGGGGATGGTTGCAGTAAGCCAAGAGGAACAAGGGAAACACATGCAGGCCTAGATGGCCAAAGCAGCTCACTTAAAACTACCGCCACAAAAAGGCCACCAAGCAACAAGGAACTGAAACAGGTCTATAACAGCCAGGCAAAGGAGGCATGCTAAACACAGCTTTAATACAATAAAATTCAAAATCGAAAATCCACAGGGCTAAACAAGGTGTGTAAGTTACACAACAACCACACACAAAAAGCATTCATTTAGCACACACCATAAAAGTGAAATACCCTAAAAACACATCTTGCAATTCAATCCAAAGCCGTCCATGCCCTAAATGATGTTTAAATTCAACAGAACACACAGAAACAGTTGTTTCATGCACCAATTACTACCTCTGAGCCTACTGGATGAAAGGCCTATTTTCAGACTAGGCCACCAGCTTGCAGGCCTATTGCAAAAGCACACTGTCTGGCTTCAAAATGGCCTCCAGCCACATGGCCAGGTCCATAACAACAAGAAGCCAAGGTCAAACAGGAACAAAGGAAACACATACAGGCCTTAGCAGTACACTTCTAACTACCACCAGAAATGGCCACCAGCCACATGGACACTCACAAGCAACGGCCAGGAGGCCCTGAAAACAATGACTGCAACAGGCCTATAATAGCCAGGCAAAGGAGGCATGCTAAACACAGCTTCAAAGCAATTACATGCAAAAACGAACACCACAGGGCTAAACAAGGTGTGCAAGTTACACAACAAACACCACACACACACACACACACACCACAAAAGCATTTAACACACTCAAAAACTAAAATATCCCTTAAAAATACACATTTTGCAATTCAACTTAATGCCATCCATGCCCTAAATGATGTTTAAAATAAAATCAACACACCAAAAGACCAGCTGTTTCATCATGCACCCATGACTAGCTCGGGGCCTACTGGCTCCCCACAATATATTTTTTAGGTCTCGCACAGTGAATGCAGCGCATGCGCTGCTTTGCCTTGGCGAGCCTATTGTTGTCGGTTTGGTGCGCGAAGGGAGACAAAACGTGCGTGCCCGGACAGGCGATGTGCACGCGCATGGCATCTTCTCTCTAGCGATGGTGGCTTTCACACGCTCCCACCATGCACTTGTTGTTTTCTTTCGGTTCACCACAGGAGCCAGTGTGGAGTACTTTGATTCCAGGAATGGATGGGAGCTGGGGGGCTGCTGAGCTTTAAGTATTCTTTGTCTCAAGCCACTGTACATGTTTATCTCTCGCACACTTTTGCTGCTAAACATAATAACAGCCTTTCCAACACAGAGCTCTCACTGGCAAATCGAACGTTGCCTTTTTAAAAAAATAGATTTATTGCAGATTGATCTCTTAGTTAAGTGTATCACGTCTCATTCTGCGGTCTCTTTCTGTCAGGATTCGACCCTGAAATCGCGCCTGCAGAGTATTAACTACAACTCCCATCAGGCCATGGGAGGTGTGCACGATGTTACAAAGGGACGTCTGGCACACACACAAGTGTGCGTAATTCTATTCAGAAGGACTGAACTGCTTTGCCGGCAGCTGCTGGGAAGCGCGAATCTTGGATTTTGAGAGAGCGGAGATAGGGGTGAGTACCTCTGCTATCATACTAGGTGGCGGTATATACACCGCGGAAGCCATTTGTGACACTTTACTTACTGATGTGAAATCATTTAGGCGGCGGTGAGAGATTACCGCGGACGCCCTTCTAGACTTTGTTCCTTGGCTGGAGATACTTAAAAAGGTTTTGGTGGTGAAACTGCGGAGGCCTTTTCCTTTTATTATTCTTTGTTTCATTTCTGGAATATCTACAAAGCTGCAGTACTTTCGAGCTGTGGTGACATAACCGCGTCTGCCCGATTGTTCCGTTTTACTTTTCCTTAAGCAGAGGTGTAGGGCGGTGGTATATTCACTGTGGAAGCCCGGCCCTGCAGTTCCTCCTTTTGGGCAGAATTGTTGTCTCTGGTTGGAGTACAGGATTATTTATGTGTACAAAAGCATTGGTGTATGTCTTTCAATATTCTAACGGAAGAGAAGAAAGTCTTCTATGTACTATTTGCAATACTCCTTGACACAGCCAGAAAGAGATGTGGATGCATACATATTTTTGTTTAGATTTTCCCAGAGAATTGGTGAGCAAGGGGTATCAGTCAAGGGATATTGTATATGGAGGTTTGCATGTGTATAGTTGCTTATGCCTGTCTTTTATGTGTGCATTAGGATTTACCTACTGGAGCGCTCTGACAAGAGTAAGTCGTGGCGTAGATAAATAAGGTATACAGGTTACACTAGCGAGACACATATGAGAGTAGACTGTACTATAACATATGTTTCTAATCTTGTTGCATTCTTGTTTCAGGTTCTCCTCCCCGCTGTTCCTACCCTTTCCTATCCCTCGCCTGATCGCCCTTAATTTCTGTGCCCTTTTCAGGTGGAGTTTGGGGATGTCGGGAGGTGGACCCCTTTTTGCATCATCCAGACCCTGAGGAGTACCAGTCTTGACACTTTCCACAGATCACATCTCCAGCCAGCCAAGGAGCAGTCTCTGGATACGATTGCTGTTGGTTGAAAACGTTGGGGCTGGCAGAAGGTGCCACGTGTGCAGGGGGCACTTAGCAGACATAAATGCGCCCATGGGGCGGCTCCCTCCTTCCTGGTGTCTAGTGGGTGGATCCCTGCTTGGGGATTGCCCTCCTGGGGAATCCACTGGGAATGGTACCATTGTAAAGGGGAGATTCTCCCCATTCGAATGATACCTCTCCCGTCTTTCTACGTGTCCGTCATGAGCATCAAAGGGGTTAATTTAATCTACACAGCTTCTATTAACGGCAAGGGGGGTATGTAAGTATATCCGTCTTGCAGCATGGGGAGCTTGCATGTTGGGTCTTCTGCTTGCATATGCGGACACAAGGCAGCCGGCTGGTCAGTGATTTTCCCCGCCGGCACTTAGCAGCATGTTGCAGGCCCCCTGTTCTTTGCTGGGGGCGGGGGAGAAATGGGTGGTCAACCGCCGAGGCTCCACTGGGCGGCATGCACCGCCGTCGGTAGTTGGGACGATATTTATTGGGAATGTGTCTTTGTTGTGTTGCGCAATGGACAGTAACATTTGCACAATCATACCATCATCACTTAGAGATGGTATGAGATTCTAAAGCACAGCATTATGTAGACATGACAAGAATTTGCTGTGAATTAGCACAAGTGAAGTTCTCAACAGACAAGCTGCAGAAGCAGCAATTACAAAGATAAGCTATTTAGACTAATACATATTATCTAGGGTTAAAATATGTCCAAATCTAAAACACATGCATTAAAGCTCTCAATTTGTTGCTATTGTTATTACCGTTGTAAACAAAACAGAAGTATTATCAGATAGTGAACACTATTACAGTATGAAGATTTTCATAGTATATTTGAAAAAACATCCTGATACACTGTTTCAGTTCATTTCTGAATGTTCATTTTGCTTAGTTTTGTTATAAATGTTTAATAATGCAAGCCATGCATTGTAGAATATGCTAAAAGCAGATGAGCTGCCAACCTTAAATTTAGCCAGCTCTGGAATTAAAATTAATGAATTAGGAGAACAGTGGAATATATACAAATCTCACTTCTATGTGCTTTGCAGTGACAAAGCCCAAGAAAAAGTTATAGCTATTTCCAAATTTATGGCTTCTTTCCGAGAAAAATGGGCACATTCAGTGCACTGTCACACAAGTATTTGGTTTTTATCATGCATTTATTTGCATTATATACTATATTGTAACATGTATACTGTGCTTACTACCCTTTGTAGGAATAATGACTTGCATGGGTAGCTAGCTACACTCTAAGGTGTATGGCTTGAAGGGTGTTTTGTCTTTGCTTTGTCCTATGTGAGAACAGTTTCCATGTTTTGCATGATGATACAAAGTTGCACTTATTCTGTACTTATAGGACATCTTACATATTAATTGTTTAATTATAAACATTTTAATAACCTTTTTTATTTTTTATTTATTTTTATTTATGGTATTTGCATATATACATACAGTGAACAGGGTGGCTTCAATGTGGGAACCCGCCTGTTGGCATCTTTACATCTTTACGATTTAGGAAACTGAATTATTAATATTATATACTGAACTTGCCCTGTATTTATCATACAATGTGTATTGAGAATGATGGAGATCTTGGTATTAATATAAATCCACATTCTAATTGTGATTTACAATCCTTTCGTAGCTTAAAATTATGTTATTTACTCGATTGAGGTTATTATTTTGAGTTCATTTTATGTTTTTTTCACATACTTACAAATTTCATGCCACTCCATCCACAAAACTAGCGAGCATATGTAGATATGCGTGATTAGCATACTTCCGATTTTGATACGCTTGTTAAAATTAATAACATTCTAAATTTTAAAAAACAGGAGATTCACAATACCTATAATACGCTAGTTTGTTATGCTATGTTTTATAAAGTTTTATTTGAGCAATTGCTCTACTTTGTCTATTTCTCATGCCGACTCAGTCTGTCTTCGATGTCTAAGACAGACTAACAGTAGGTTCATGATCACGCCCACGACGTCATATGTACGTACCATTAGCACGTATCACATGACCGGAATTCCTTTGATTTAAAACGCGGTCAACACAGATCTTGCGTTCTCTCTTTTTTATCCCACGTCACACGCCGGAGGCTACCGTTCGCCTGACATTGCGGGATCGCGTTATTAGGTATTTATCTAACTCATGAGCTCTAGTCGGTATAGACCTTGTAGAGACGATACAAACATGTATATATTTTTTTCTCTTTATTTTTTCCAGACTGAGCGTTTCTTAGATGTAACATAGCCATTGCACACTACAGACAGAATATCATCTGTCGAAGATATTCCACATATCAGGTAACTGCCATTTGATTTTCGATGGTAGTTTGGCACTGATTTAATATCATGTTGGCTATCTAGTTATGTCCCCTTCCCCCCCTTTTTCTCGTATGCATAATCTGTCCCCGAAATACTTACCTCATCCTTCCCTTTAACCCCTGGGTTCTGTCACTCTGTTTTTCGATTCAAAAATAGGTGTTATGCTCATTAGGTGTTTTGTTTATGTTTTACGTAGAAACAATATTGATACGTACTGAGAAGGCTGTCTACAGGACATTCATTCGAGATTCAATCCTAAAGCGTTTTTATGAGCTAATTCTCTTTGGGTTTCGTTTCGAATCTTAGTCTACCTTTTACTTTACCAACTAGCTAAGACATTATTTATTCTTTTGATACAGGTTATTTTTTAAGAAACTATCATCAGTTTGTTTCTTAACTTTCGCGGTTCTACACAGAAGGAAGCATTTAACTGGTGGGATGCCCAATAACATTGGATGTAAGTGTAGTTTGACCATTTTTATACCACACCAATAATTACATACAAGTCTAGGTCATTAATACTATCTATATTTTGTTTATGTCATCGCCTTTATTTTTGAGCCATTTGGCGAATCCTAAGGATCTTATCCTAAGATCCGCTAGACATCTAGTCGCATGTATCAGAATAGAACCGTGATTCATTAATATACATGAAGTAAGCTCATTGCCTTAATATTTATTACTTACATTATGACACACCTGCTTAGGTCTATATCTTTGTATTTTCTCACTTATATTTTCTTCCTCTTTGGTTTGTGACATTATGTCCCA
Organism: Lissotriton vulgaris; assembly: GCF_964263255.1. NCBI lineage: Eukaryota > Metazoa > Chordata > Amphibia > Caudata > Salamandridae > Lissotriton > Lissotriton vulgaris. The sequence goes on from NC_141694.1 coordinate 195,063,190, forward strand.
CTATGAGCACTCAGATGTTGTTTCCTTTTTCATATATAGAAACATTGTATTAGTATAGACATTAGACTATGTCTATTAGGGAAGATTAAACACACTTGAATTATGTATTTGAATTATATGGTTGAATCATATTGTTAATCCGTTTTTATTAATACTAAAATGTCATCAAATTGATCATTAGGATGAATAAATGTATGTAATAATGAATGAAATTATCAGAAGTAAAGATCAAAATATGATGTGATGAAGTAACGACTGATGTTGATTAGCAACAATTTTGAATATCTTTTTTTTACTGTTTTAGGTAAATTAGTGGCTTGTCCTGAAGAAGGCGTTTTGATTACGCCGAAACGCGCGTCGATAGAATATATAAAGATTGCCACCTCTATACATTTTGTATATTTTATCAAATTTTAATGAAATGTGTATACCAATCACTGTAATATTGTATTAATGTTGTTCTTTTTTAATATGATTAAAAATACTGTGCTTTTTTTACATGATTCTTGCTGTTTATTTTTCCCTTAAGTGTATTTAGATATATGATTTGATTTATCTATAATTGCCTAGGAAGTTTTTGCTCTCATATTTTATTTCCCTGTCCTAGGAATTGAAAGATATTTGTTTCTCAGGGGGTCCTTGTTTTTCACATTCATCCCCTTGACATTTTGCATTGGAACATCTTGTCTATGAAATCAAAGACCCTCCCCCAGAATGCCGTGAGAGTCGGGCACAGGAAGATCAGGTGTTCTAGGTCCCCTTTGGCCCCGTTGCAGTTCCAGCATGCATCACTATCTCTTAGTCCCAGTTTGTGCAGGCACTCTGGGGTCCAGAATGTTTTGCGTAGGAGCCACAGTTTGGTCTGCGCAAGTACAGGGGTGATCTTGGCCTGCGTGGCTGACGCCCATAGTTTGTCCCATTCTTGATCTTCTAGTGATGGGTGTATGTGAGAGTTCCAGTATTTCTCTGTCTTTTCATTGATGTTTTTTTTTGCACGGTGAGAGTTTTGTATATGCGGGAGACCTGATGTCCTATCTTATTTATATTTGTAACGTATTGGAATATAGATTGCTTCATGTTTGCTATTTTGGACTTTGTTAGGGCTGTTTTGATCTTTAGGAATTTGTGTAGTTCTGAGTCTTCTAGTTGAAGGGAAGATTTTAGGTTGGCGAAGGTTAGTGGTGTGGAGTTCACTTCGAGCTGGTAAGGGTGTGAGATGCCCTTCATTATCCAGTTGTCGAAATAGTTTTTTACCCCTGTATTTTACGACGCTATTCGACCATAGGGATTCAGCCTTGGAGCCCTTGATGCTCACCTCTAGTTTGCTATCTAGTTTCAGCAGTGCTATCCTGCTGATTTTCAGTATTGGGTTGTTTGCGAGTGGGTGTGTGGTGGCGGTGAGAAGGGCAAGAGGGTTAAGGTTTTTTAGTATTGCTCTTTCCAGCTGTACCCAGGCAGGTGTGTAGTCTTTCGCTTGTTCTACCCAGTGTGTGCCCTGCTTGGCTAGGAAAGCTAGTTGGAAGACCTTGAAATCTGCAATGTTTACACCCCCTTGGGTTTTGGGTCTTCTTAGTTTCTATATGCCTATTCTGGCTTTTTTATCTCGCCACAGGAATTTGTAGCACATTTTATCTAGTCTTTGGTGAAAGTCTTCAAAGAGGAATATAGGGAGCGTGCTTGAGAGGTAGTTCACCAATGGGGTAATCATCATTTTTATTGTCTCGATTCGACCCCACCAGGACATGAATTTGGGGTACCATGCTTCGAGTTGTTTCTTTATTTTGTCTAGCACTAGTTTCTCGTTGTGTCTAAGGGTGGATATCAGGTCATTATTAAAGTGGATACCCAGGTGTCTGACGTGCTCGGTCTGCCACTTGATTCCTGATGAGCCTAACACCCCTCTGTTACAGTGGATATTTAGCGGTATGTATTCGGACTTATCATTGTTGAGTTTGTATCCCGCAAGGGACGCATATGCGTTAATTGAGGACATGAGGTCTTCTATCGAGGTTTTTGGTTGTTCTGTCATAATTAGTATATCATCGGCGTAGGCTGCTACTTTTAACGAAATGTCGCCAATGCATATACCATGAATATCTTTCTTTTGTTTGATGCTTTGGATTAGGGATTCTAGGGCTAGTAGGAAGAGAGCGGGTGAGAGCGGGCATCCCTGTCTCGTGCCTTGTTGGAGGGCAGTGGTTCTGATAGACCTCCGTTTATTGTGACGCGTGCCATGGGTGTTTGGTAGAGGGCCATTATCTTTTTTATGCACTCTTCCCCGAGGTTGAATTTTACCATGCATTGTTCAAGGAAAGCCCAGGAGACTTTGTTGAAGGCTTTTTCTGCGTCAAGTGCTATGGCAACGGCTTGGGAGGGGCTCTTTGAGGCATGTTCTAAGACATGGCATAGGAGGCGTGTGTTGTCACTTGCCATTCTGACTTTCATGTAGCCCACCTAGGTGTTACTTATTAGTTTGGGCAGTATCTTGTTTAATCTAGCGGCTAGGATCATTGCGAAGATTTTGCAATCTACGTTGATGAGGGAGATTGGTCTGTAGTTTTTCGGTAGTTGGTGATCTTTGTCTTCTTTTGGTATAACTGTTATGGTCGCCCCCATCATGGTTGCTGGTATTTTCCCCGTTTGTGCTGTGTGGTCAAAAACTCTTTTCATGAGTGGTGCGAGTTGCGGAAGGAAGGACTTGAAGAAGTCTCCTGTGAAACCGTCCGGGCTGGGGGCTTTGTTCTTTTTTAGGGACTTAACTGACCTTTCTATCTCTGTTGCAGTGAATTCTGCTCCTAGTTTCTTGCTGTCTACGTCATCTAATTTCGGTAGACCTAGTTTTTCTAGGTATTTTTTGCATGCGTCTTTATCTAGTTGTTTCTCGCTTCTGTAGAGATCTGAGTAGAATTGCCTAAAGACTCTGAGAATGGCCTTATGTTTGGTGTGTGTTTTGCTATCTATGTCAGTGATCGAAGTGACTGTCCTCTGATTGCTTTTGTATTTCAGATATGAGGCGAGGAGTTTCCCTGCTTTCTTGGCTTCGCATAGGTTCAGTGCCTTGACTCTGTTGAACCAGAGGCCGGCTCTTTCGCTAGTGATTTTGTTGTATTCGTATCTGGCGTTTGTTAGTTTGTGAAGAGTGAGGTCTGCCCGGTTGTCTCTAATGAATTCGAGTTCTACCCTTTTGATTTCTGCCTCTAACTCAGTCAGTCTTAGATTTGCCTTCTTTCAGGTCCTAGCCGAGATGTTGATTAGTTTCCCTCTAATTGTGGCCTTCAGAGCGTCCCACAGTGTATTGATGCTTACCTCGTCATTATCGTTTGCGGCTATGTATTCGGTGAGGGCGTCTGTGACTTCTTTCTTGTGGGCAGGATCTGTGATAATGCTATTTCTGTACGTCCATCTGTGTGCTCTTGCCTCATTGTGTTGGCCAGCTAGTTTCAGGCTGATTGCTGAATGGTCTGATACTAGCCTTGGTTCTATTAGGGCTTCTTCTATCATGTGTGTGTGTGTCCCTGATATTAGAATGTAGTCTATTCTTGTGTATGATTTGTGTGGGTTAGAGTAAAATGTATAATCCCTCGTGGTTGGGTGTGTGAGCCGGCATGTGCCTTTGAGGTTGAATCTTGCACATATATTGAGGAGTGCTTTGTGGGAGCTGTTGGGGTGATAGTGGCAGTGGGATTGTCTGTGTAAGGGCATGTTGATATCCCCTGCCACTATCAGTAGTTCATTATGTGGAATTTTGTCAAGGGTGATGGCTATTTCCTCCCAGAATTGGAGGTCGTCTGAGTTGGGGCCTTATATATTCGCTACCTGGATCAGTTCACTTCCTCTTGAGATGTTTGTTATCAGTAGCCTGCCTTCGCTATCGTGTGTGTGTGAGTTAATCATGAGTTTGGAGTTCTTGGAGATAAGCGTCAGCTACTCGCTTTTCGAGGAGTTGGGGAGCAGATCGAGTGGGCAATCCACTTTGCTCTAACTAGTTTGTAGCTTTCCTCGTCAAGTTTGGTTCCCTGTAATAGGACTATGTCACTCTTGGATTTGGCCAGGTATTTGAGTATTTTCCTGCGCTTAATTGGGTGGTTCAGGCCTTTGACGTTTAGTGATGTTATTTTGAGGTCAGTCGCTAGCGCGACAGGGGTGTTGTTAACCATTATCTAGGTGGTGTGGATGCCGCTCTCGTGCCAATCTATGTGCCTGACCCTCATTGGCAAATTCTTTACAGTCAAAGACTGAATCTTGCAGAAGTGTAGAATGAATAAGTAAAGTCTAGAAAGAGCGAAAGTAAGAATAGATAGGAGTACTGTCCTCCCATTTCCCTCCCTTGTTCCTGGTGACCCTCCCTCCTGCCTCTACCCCCCTCCATCTCCCCCTACCCCACCCACCCCCCCATCCAGGATCTGGAAAGTGCGACAGCAGGATCACCATTGCGCCTTCCGGAGCCATGTCTGATTCAGCATCAATGAGATTTTTAAATTCAACATAGGTCAATACATATTTTATGATTAAATAATGTACTATTTTATATGTTCCTATTATTCACTTAGTAGTATTTGTAACTATTTTAAGCAAAATAATTCAACATTAGATCCTATGGAGTTATATTTTAAATCCCTACCTTCATTATTTTCCATGGGAGTGTTGCAGTAACAGCATTGGGCCATATGTGGTGCTAGTACAACAAAAGTTACTACAAAAATGCAATGTTTGAATACTGAAAAGTAATAAACTTACAAAAAAAAGTGTAAACTTACTCAAAAGTGTGGTTTGTGAATCAGGCCTACTGTGTGTTTACTTAGAATAAACCACCCGAAATAGCGCATTCTAGAGGGAACACCGCCAGTTACATATTTTGGGCTTTGTATGGCAATCTGTGTACATTTCCTCTCTGTACAAATTTGTAGTGTTTGTTCTGATGTTGTCATGTTCTGTAGCAGACTCTGGTGCTTCAAGAATGTGAGCGGCAGGTTCGGAACCTGACCGTTTCAGGGCGGAGACTGGAGCAGCAGCTGCTTTTAGGGTTGTTAAAACTACTATCTTGCTGGGAACCTCGTACTCATCTTTACAATTGGTGAGGAGTTGCAGACAATCCCAGTAACCCTACAACAGCACCCTTTCTCACCTCATCTGTGTCCTACATTTATCTTTATGCCCAGCGAGAACTCGTTTACAGGTAGGGCTGGAGAAACCGATGACACATTGATGATGTGATGCAATAGTGTCTAGTTGAGAACACCAAAAGCATTACAGCAATCTAGAGTTAAATGTTTTCAGAATGATGAAAATTCCAACACTTCTGACAATAAAAGCATCTGTGGTAATAATTGTGTTTCAAGTATAGAATCTAATGTTCTTGAGATACATTTCCAATCCTAGCAAGAAGTTAGTTTGGGCGATAAGCTTGCATGCTATTCTCATGAATATTATGGCTGACTCTGGATCTCTGTTTACTAATGTAAACAGACAAGTGTGGAAGAAACAATTTTAAGGAACATTCAGTAAGGATTTACAGGCACATGCATCAAAGCTTTTTGCGATCGCAAACGGTGCGAATCGCAAAAATCGTCCGTTTGCGATCGCAAAATCAGCTTTTGGGATGCATCAAGGGTGAAGGCCCTCGCAATTTAAGAATTCACAAATATTTGCGAGTTGTCAAATTGCGATTGCAGTTAAGGAATCGCATTTTGCGATTCCTTAAATGCAATGCATGAAAGTTTTAAAAATAGTGATTTCGCAATTAGGGGGTGCAAATTACCGTGAGGTTGAACCCCATGGTAATTTGCGAAAACTTTGAAAAATGCACTTTTGTGCATTTTTCAAAGTTTCATGTTGTGCTCACACATGCCCTTAGGGCATGTGTGTGCACAACATATGTGCACAGATTAATTTCAGGGGTGCAACAGGGTGTCCTTTGGACACCCCTGCACCCTTGAAATTTCATTCTCAATTTGCGATTCGCTAATTGCGAATTGCAAATTGAGAATGTCTTCCCATTCATTCCTATTGGCCTCTAAGCCCATAGGAATGAATGAAGAGGCATTGCTTAATTGCGAGTCGCAATTAAAGAATGTTTAGAAATCACACATTTTTCAGCGATTTCTTCATGCATAGGCTTTGGTGATTTCTTAATTGCGATTTCTTAAAAATCGCAATTAAGAAATCGCAAAAGCCAACAATGATGCATGTGCCTGTTAATTACTTCCGACATTCATCCTAAGAGCTCTACTGGTGAAGAAATTCCTATTGTTCGACTTTATCCATTATTTTAAAAGCTTAAATCAGGGAAGCATAGGGAAAACTGTCTCTGAGAATGGACCACCTTTTCTAAGTTGGTTAGACCAAAAAGCTTTGGGAATAATGTTAATCCCAATATCTCTGATTGAGTCTTATTAACTGGTCAAGATTGTTCGTTTATTAATATATTACAGATGGAATTTCCCACGGTCTTCTCTGGTAAGGTGGGTGAACCGGTGTGATTTTCACATAGACTTATACTAAAGAAAAATGCTAAGCCTATTTCCCACAAGTTACGCAACATTCATTTAGCTATCAGAGGGGAAGTTGAACACAGTTTAGAAGCTATCAATCCTGTAGGGATCTTTGGCTGTGAAAGTGTTCCAACGTTTAATGTACACAATCTTTAAAGGTATGGAAGAAATAGTTTTGTTCCAAGATTATATTTTGGTAACAGGGGAGACAAGAAAACATAAGAATTTAAGGGGCCTTTTAGAAATGCTGAATGACAAAAGGTTAACTGCAGAATTCTCAATGTGCACGTTTGCGGAAAGTTCTGTGACATGTTGGACATTTGGATTGTGATAAACGCATCTTACCTTAAACAGAGTTAGCCAATGCCAATGCACCACCACCACAAAAAAGAACGATGTCAGGACATTCCTTGGAATGGCAATATTTCATTAAAAATGTATTTAGAATGTTGCTGGTTGCATGTACAACATATGTCAGCTACTGCAAAAGGATATGGTGTTTGATTGGAATCTTTCTTTAAACCTATTTTTATTCAGTTTTGTACCATTAAACAAGCAACCATAAAGCACATACAGCATTATGAACGTACATATTTTACAGGATCCCTCCATTACTGTAACGCAACATTGTTCAGGAGACAAGAGTCTCAGAATAGTATTAGGACACAGGAAAGCAATACAAACTGCGACAATTCTAGTAGAGACGACTACACATCTACGAATCGTTAATCAGTACCTTCAGCACTCAACCACGTGCCATCAGGGGTAACAAAGCACTCACACAGGGCCACACATGCATCCAAGTCAACCTTAAGCATCTCATCTTTTCTGCTAGGCTTCATGTTCAGGTCCTCCGCCAATGACCATTCTACTACATCCCTATCCCAGAGGTCAACCGAAGGGGTCCCATGCCCCATCAAGGAGATAGCAACCCACTTCCTGGCCAACACCAAGACCAGCTGCAAGAACTGGTCAGCCATTTTTTGCCACTTGGGCCTAACAATATTCCCCAGCAGGCAGAACTGTGGTAAGCACAAGTGTATCTACCACTATAATCCAATAAACCCTCACTGGTGGACAACCGTAGGCCAGATGCAGAAAGTCCGCCCCCACATAGACAATGAGGACAACCATTGGTGCAATCTGGAGATATACGACTAAAAGCCAGTGGAGTCATGTAGGTAAGGTGGAGAAAATTAAAATGAATCAACTTAAAAGAAGTATTGCTAGAAACTCATTGCGTATGGGCACATAACTGTGCCCAGCCCTCATCTGAAAGTGGGTCCCCGAGACCAGTGCAACATGCCAACCGAGCCTGTAAAGGTCGGTGAGCAATATCTATCACCAGGTTTTTTTTATATATATGTTTATGGAGCAGCTTGTCAGAACAGCAAACAAACAGCCCCCAAAGAGAAGAGCTAACCAATTTGAGCCAATATATCTTATACAAGCTATTTTACGTGTCTGAACAAGCCTCACCTTGCAAACAAACCCAATCCCCCCCCCCATCCTTCCCTCTACCCCGGCACTAGTATATACATTTGTGACGTCTGGCAGTAGTACAGTGTGGCACATTATAGCCCTACAGAAAAGTCCCACTCCTCACAGCCCGTATACAGCATTCACCTATTCAGGAGATTAGGTCAAATCTGGATTTTCAAGGAGATACCCAGAGAGAGGAGTCCAAAGGTCCTTTGGTCGGGATGCCTCAGGCAGCTCCTCCGTGTATATTTCCAATTGGTCCCAACAATAAAGTAAATCATGGATCCAACTCTCAACCGTTGATACAACCATTGAGCTACCGCTCTTAGCACACAGGGTAGATATGGCTACTAGGCAGCTATTACAGGGCTTAATTTTCTGCCCCCAGCCCAACATACATACTTCAGGCACACACCCAACAGGTTCCGTAGTATTCTTAGTTAACACTTGCGTGACACATACCCAAAATTTGGAGATGCCAGCACAAGACCAAGCTAAGTGCATAAAATCTGTGTCAGCCTGGCCACAACGCACACACTTTTGCGCAAGCCAAACCTACATAATTGAGTCGGTGTGTAGTAAAGCTGGTGTAAATATTTAAAATGGATGATGCAGAGGTTGCAATTTGCCGTCAGGCGCCCCGTTAATGCACAGCAAAACTCACAGGCTTCCAATATCAGCATAGAGGACAGGAGACCATTCCACCTACAATAAGAGGGAGATTCACTTTATTATTCCCGAAGAGATGCATTATAGTCTGGTGATCAGGCTATCACCAGGTGTTTGAATGGAATCATATGGTACAGAATGACTGACACTTGAAAATTGGATTTATTCTGCATTGCCCTTGATGGATTTTGAGACTTCCATTAGATTAGTCATTACCACTGTTGCCAGTAACAGAGGCTTTTGACTCATATACAAGAGAATGACAGAGAAACTACAGTAGCATTTTCTTAAAAAGGACCTTCCAAGTCAGAGGATAAGTATTTTTTAATTGAGAAGGAAATGTTACCGTGCATATGGGGAATGTCATACTTCTGGAATTTTGTTTGGGAAAATAAATTTGATCGAAGGACATTACATAAACCATTAGCTAAAGTACTCATGACCAGGTATTAGTCAAAGCAACCTCTCATATTGTTGACTTATCCCTTCAGTTACTAGATCATTGTTATATTGTTAAATATGTCCTTGGCACCAAAAAAAGGGTTGCATTTTTTCGAGGGAGATTACTGTTACCACTTTTTCACGATATGAATGGTGAATTGAATGATATATATGTTGCTAACATGGCTCCTGAATATTAAGTCATATCGGAAGAAGTTTTATAGTGTGTACGGGAAAGATAAGGTGTATGTCATGTCCGGTTAAGGAAAGAAAAGGAACTTGAGGAAACCATCCTTCTCCCACCTTGCCGCCAAGACATGATACACCCTCCCCACCAACCTATGGCAGACCCAAGACCTACTGGCCTTCCGAAGACTCCTCAAGACCTGGCTTGTCGATCAGTAGCAGCACCCCCCCTCCACACCCCCCCCCCCCCCGCCACCAGCGCCTTGAGACCCTCGTGGGTATGTAGTGTACTTTACAAGTATCCTGATTGATTGAACAATTGAGGTTATTTTGGAAAATACAGGATGGACTGGATTTATGCTTAGGTGAAACAAATATTCCCCCTACGTCACTAAAGCAGAGAATTAGAAGATTACTAAATGAGGGTCACTTGGGCATTCTTAAGATGAAGAGAATAGTCAAGGAGTATTATGGCCTCTGGATGACACTGAAATTGAAAGGTGTGCAATTGCGTGTAAATGCCCTAATAATAACAAAACCCAAGTCATATTTAAGCCACCTTTGTGTCCCATTCCTTTGGGAAATTCTCCATGAGAGCCAGTTTCAACGCATCCTTGGGACTTATTTAAGACATGAATACTTGTAGTGTAGTTCCTATTTTCCCAATAGGCTCTGCGCATTGGAATAACATAAACAGCAGTGTAGACGTAGGACTGAGGTCCTCTAGGTCTCGACTGACTATGTTAAACTTAATTTAGGTTTGCGCCAGCTAGCTCAGAGGTCACTGGAAACTTTCTTGAATAAATAGGGAGGGACAAGCTCCCCTGGCTCAGACAAGAAGGGATTCAGTTTCCGACAACCCATAAACGTGACAACTTTGCTCCCTCAGAATAAGAGTGTATCTCTAGAGTTGTGTGAAAACAACAGACAGCTATTTCACTCAGTCATAAGTGCATACTTAGTTTCACCAGAGTGCAGAGAAATAGAGAGACGGGCGTTTTCAATAAAAAGGTGTTATTTATTGAGCAGTCTTCTTTCTCATGCAAGAGAAGTGAATTGCCACAATTGCAATACTTAAAGTAAAGTAAAGTGCGTACAGTAAAATTAGTTTTATGAAATAATACTGTAAAAGCATTGATATGGTTTCTTAGCCATATGATACTTAAAATGGATAAAATATATACATACATAAATACATTGACTAACGTACTCAACTGGTGCTTCTAACTAAGCCTACCCCGGTGTACCTGACCTAAGCCTAATATGTGGGAAGGGGTGAGTAAGTAGCAGTTTTAAGTTAAGTTGGTTAAGATAATTTTGCCAAGAATCTGCATCAAGAATTCTCTTAAGGGTTTAGTCAGCTCCGTACCTTGGTAATAGAATGTGGGAGGTCTGGTATCTCTTTCCTCAGGACTCGATATTCCAGCAACCCGCAAGGGTAGGTTGGAAACACCGGAGCTGGATTTTCTCGGCTGGAGAAAAAGACAGCGTCTCTCTCAGTGCGTCAAACAGGAGGGGCGGCTTCCGTGGGCGCATCAGCTGGGCTCTCGGGCAAGTAGATGGCCGCTCTGCTCCAAACCACTGTGTGTTTGCTTAAGGCAACCGTTGGTATTTTATACCTGGAAGGTGCCGGGTTTGATGTAAGGTTGGACATAAGACGTCACTAAGAACTAACAGTTCTTTCTGGACTTCAGGAGTTCTTGCTCAAATCAAAACAAAAGCAGGGGGTTTTCCCGGGCTGCTGGAGGCTTGGTTTGTTTAAAGAACGCGTTGTGCTTTCTAGGAGTCGATGGGAGTAGCCGTGCTGTGCTTTGGATTGCATGGGCTATTACTGAATATGAATCTGATTCTTATGCCTTTATCAGGATATTATTGATTATTACCTCACAAGGGCATAAATCGGGAATATAGAATTAGGATCCTAGATATTAACACGACACCCACTCCACGGATTGATGTCCATCATTACTAAAAACTAAGCAATAGTAAACATTCAATGATGCATGTGTTTTTTACGACTCACCCCAAAATACATATTTCACATTTGAAATGGTATAAGGTAAATACACGAAAAATGAGTGTTTGTACTGTACGCTTTTCAAGCAGTGTCATCATTCAGATAAATGCATATATATATCAGCTGAATGAATTGCGAAAATCACACATGAAATGGCTCTAAATACAGAAAAGAAGGTCGAGACCGTTTCATCACATATTTATACAAATTGCTGTATATGTGCTAGAGGCTGAGGTAAAATATTGTCTCTAGTATCCTAAAATAGAAGCTCTGTTCTCTAAGAATAGTTCTATTTTAAGTAGAGTACCATGTGCCTAAATAAAAGGTAAATATTTTGAAAAATGGGCAAAATAATTTCGATTTCAGGGGAAAAAGTTCCAAATAGTTTCTGTAGCTTTGTTTATCAAAATTGAAGGCCGAATTCAGAGTTCAAGGAACGCTGTGTGCTCATTGTTTTTTTAAGAGTTATTCTCGTTGACTGGAGAGAACATTATTTCAGACAGACCTGCAAAAAATTGGTCTACCACATCAGGTGAAAGTTCGGCTAAGTTTTTCTTCTCTGCATAGAAGATATCGAAGCACAGGTATTATGCAATCTTGCCAGATCGGTCTGAATGAAAGAAACCAGGTTGTACTTAGATCTCCTAGCCGGGCCAATCCGAGGACCTAGTGATACGGTCTCGGTATCGTATTGCTAGGATCGTTTCTTCCATCGTTGCTAGAGTCTTGCCTGTGGATTGGCTTGCCATATCGGAGCAGAAGGAGCAAAAATAAAACTCCTGCCACAAGTCCCAAGATTAAGTGTAGGCCGCCGAAGACAGAACGGACAAAATTCAGGAAGATGCCCAGAACTGTTTCAAAGGGTGCTAACAGTCCCGAAAAAATTGTCTTAAATACATGTGCGATGCCACTGGTATCAGACATGTTTAAGATTTGGCTTAACACTTCTACGAAATGTACGGGGCAATTTGTTGATAAAAGGATATTTATCTCTGCTGCTGTCCTTTCAACTAGCAGATCATATGTTTCTTTTGATGACGTTAAAGGCACAGTTGTTTGTAAAAGAATAGACTTCATTCTGCTTAAAGTATCAATTCGAATAGAAGAGATATTCAACCGAGGCCATAACGCAGCCCCCATATCTGGATTGCTGTGTGGATACAATACTTGCATACAGCAAATGGCCCTGGAAGTTACAGTTGTCAGATAGGCTTTTCCTGGCAGCATACCACAACAGCTGTGGTCACTTTTTAAAATGTAACTACCGTTAGAAAGTGGTCTAAGAAATGGTTCTATCTGTTTTGCAGGCGTGCCATGCAGGTGACATGAAAGGTTGTTTGAAGACCCTTCGCAGGCTCCATGCAAATTAATTCCTTGACACAGAAGTGTACCGCTTAGTGATTTTTTACAATTTTTACCACTAAGAAATACCTCTTTGTTTCCTTCACTATAACATCTGTGTGTATAATGTAAATCCCAGGTTGGTTTGATGTATTCTTTACCCAACCTTTCATACTGGCCTGCTGGTATATACTCTTGACAGTATTTGAACTGGAAAGTTGTTATCAGAATTGTAATTGTTCCATGTATTATCCATTCAATGACAGGTCTCTCTGACATTGTCAATGGTAATCTCTCGAGTTTTTCAATGCTCAGAATCGTATAGTCTGCTCCTTTTTGTGCCAAACTGATTTGTTTATCAGTAAGGTTAAAGATACCGAATAATGACGTTATGTTGATTAAACGCCATGGTACGTAGGTTGAAAGCAGATTTTGCAACGTCCAGCCAAGCTGTACAATAGAACGTAATTGAGACTGACCATGTTGTAACATTAGTAAGTCCTGTTCTATTATATCAAAGGCAGATGATACAATGCTGTCCAGTGAATATATTCTGGAAGACAGAGTCGTTAACCCATTGTCCACAACAGAAAGTGATTTTTCCAAATGTATACGATCAATTTCTCGTATTTTTTCTGCTATCTCAATTTGCATTACTTTCCATACTTCGTTGTATGCAGCGTATATACCGACCGTATGAAACATTTTTAACGCTGTTTGCGTGGTCCCATTATGAAATCACGCAAGTCAGCACCGTCTTTAAGTAAAGTCAAGTGTTGCTTAATTTCAGCCAGTGTGGATTTCTGTACCACTCAAGGCATAGTTTCCCTACACTGTATGTTGTAACTATCCCTGGATGTTGTCTCTGGGAGTATCTAGGGTCTGGTCTGGTCATTTTGAACCCCTGTGTTTTGTTCAGGAATCTATCTTGACAGTTATTCGTGTCTGTTTGCCAGATCAACCACTTTTTCCAATCAGTATGTGTTCTGTTTTGGTGTAAAATATTAGAAACGTCTATCTCCACATCAGTGGTGCTGTCACTATCAGGTATGGGTTTCGGAATAGACGGTGTATTCAAGTCTTTTATCTTAGCTAGGCCAAGACAAGTAGTTTGTTAAATTGTGTCATTCAAGAATATCATTTGTTCTGGGATCATGCTGGCCCTAAACAGTGCTTCTAGGCCTTGTACTTGCCAATATTTGGAACCCCAGATTGTTTTTGTTTCAATGGTGTTTTTCCAAAATTCGAAACCTAATGTCGACATTTTGCCAACATTTTTTTCTGAATAAATCAGTTTAGTATTTGTCAACATTGTTTACATTCCTGTTCTATTTAACATTTTAAAATAAAACGTTCCTAGATCACTGTTATTAAACCCCGAGAAGTATTGGAATTTCTCAAAAAATGTTTCCGAACTGCCTTTTGGTGGAGTTGGACAGTGTTCCCACTGGTTAAAAGATAAAACATTTCTAGGCTGAGCAGTTTTATGCAAATAGTGATCACCATAATGCTTGTAGCAGTATAGCTCTTCATAATTGGATGGACCCTGCAAGTAATCATGTTCTAAATTTGGCTGACATTACTAAATCTGACATCATATTATTAATGTTTTCGAAGTCCCAGTCATAGGTACTAGGTGTCACAAAATCACTTAATGAAATCTTGAGCTGGTGAGGATACTTCAAGAGCTCGACCGGGCCAAAAATGTCATAATCAGTTCTGTCCCATGCTACCCCACTGGGTATTGGAATGGCTGTGATGTTCACTGATGACAGTTCTCTTTTCTCGATGTGAGAGGATGTGTGTGGCTTTAGGACCAAGTTGATGTTCTGACTTGCTGTGTCCATTGTACTATATTTCCCCTCAATGAATTTTCCCAAACATAGAATCATGATGAGCCAAAGCAGGAGGAAAAGTACACCTAACACTATCCAATATTCAATCCATGGTGAAATTAGATATGTCTCTTTCAGTTGGTGAAAAAGTTCAATTACTTTGTTTTTAAAACTTTTTGCTGGAGGCGTTTCTTCATGCTCGCTTGGATTTTCAGAGAAATTGTCGAAATTGATGAAGTAGCCTGATGCAGTTCTGTCAATTGTTAGAATTGCTTCTGGATTTTCATTTGTTTTTGCATTTTTATTTGTGTCATTTGCATAGTCTGAGGCTACATCGTTGTAGACAGGTGTTTCTTGACGAACTGGTGATATTTGTGTTTCAAGAGGCACAAGTTCCATTGCTTTGTTGCATAGTCCTTTTTTATGCACTGTAGGTTTATCAAATGTGATTAGTCTCTCAGTTTGAACCTCTTGGATAGTTGCAAATTTTGGTATTCTGCTATTTCTTGGGAGTCCACTGGGCCTACTACTTATTATTGGCCACATGATTGGGGTTTTACCAGGTCGATGGATACAACTCGGTTCTCCTTTTTACCAGCAAGTGGCGGTAGTACCACTGATCTTGTTCCGTTGATAGCTAGGACAGGTACTGCTTTTCTGTAAGAAGGCCCAAATTCCTTCTTTACCGCGATCTTTTCTCTGACCAGATCCCCAATCTTTGGAATCCAGACAGGTCTTGCTGGGACAGTTGGTATTTCTTCAGTGGCTGTCGACTGTTGTTTCAACTTTATGTTACTCAGGTTTTTTCTTTTTTCATTTAAATCCTGTAAAACAGCCAAACGATCTTTGATATCAAAGGTTTTTTCTTCTACCACTGAAGTGTGACTATCAAGGTCCTGAATATGCATTCTAGTCCCGAACAATAGTTCGTATGGAGTGAGACCTTTTAGAGAGTTTCTTGGCAGATTGTTAATACTACGTTGGACACTTGTTAAATGTTTGACCCACCCATCACGCGAAACTAATACCCTCGCCGTTATAGATTGCTTTATGTCCCGGTTTTTTCTTTCCACAACCGCATTTCCCTCAGGATGGAAGGGAGAAGAGTACCGCAATGCGATGCCCATACTGTTCATGGCCTCTTTGTAAGCTTGAGAGCTAAACGCAGGACCCTGATCAGAATGTAGCATGCCAATTGCGTATGTGCCGATAAAGACTCGCAAATCTTTTATAACAGTTCTGGCGTCAGCCGGGTGCAGTGGTCTACATTTTTAAGTAAATTTAGTCTTAATTATTATGGGGACGCATTTCTCCGACTGGATTTCTGCGTTATAGACAGCCTGATGCTATCTAATAATGGTATCTGGGCTACAGGCTGGACCGGTTCACAACTGCGATCTCTGTTGCAGTCCTTGCAATTTTTTGCAAAATAGTAGATATCTACGCTCATTCCCAGCCACCAGTACTCCGATTGTAGTTCCATCAGAGATTTCAGGATCTCTTGGTGCCTCAGACCCAACCCCATATGTGCTTCTTGTAGTAATAAGATTCTCCGGTTCGTGTTTGGAATGACCCTATCCCCCACTCCAGGGATTCGAGCAAACGGAACGGAGTTTGCATCAATTATGTATGTATTACTGAGTGGATAGTTGGGAGGTAATGCTGCATAATCGCCTTTTAATGAGGCTTTCACCGCGAGCATGGTTTCCCCATCTATGTGTTTTTCTGAACGCTTTTCAGTGGCTACGGAAGCCGGTTGGATCGCTTCCGCTGTGGCTGTGTTAGCCAATTAATTCCCTGCAACGTGAACGCCATCACGTTGATGACTCAATGCGTGTATCACGTGAGTCCTTCGTAGTTCTTTCTGCAAAAGAACTACCTGTTCCCAAAGCCTTTTATGTTTTATTGTAGCACCTGTGTCATCTTTGTAACCATTTTTGATCCATGTCTGCATGTCACTGTTATAGGATTTGACGCAGAAATACGAATCGTACACTATTAGTGTGGGGAATTCGCGATCAGCATTTTCAAGCGCCATCTTTAAAGTTCTTATTTCAGCTCGCTGAGCTGAACATTTCCTGAGTGATTCCGTTTTGGTAATTATTGGTTTGAATTTACCAGAGCGCCAGCGACCTTTAGCAATCGTGCACGCTGCATCATAGGATTTATTTTCTACATCATAGTGTTGTGCGAATCTGTCCATATAGATTACGCAGGTATATTTTTCTAGAGGCAGAATTTCAGCTGGCAGAGGATATTCTCGTTCATATACTAGATCATCTAGATTTTTCAGTTTTGGGTCAAAATAGTATTTCACGTCTTCTGTAGCAAGAGAAGTTTCCCATTGTATCCATTCTGGATCTAGGGTCACTTTAATCAAATTACGTGGACTTGTTAACGCCTCAAGGGCTGGTTCTGAAGTAAAAACAGTTATCCTTCTGGCTTGGGCCAGGGCTCTTTCTTTTGCTACAGCAGTTGTAACCGCAGTTAGAATTTTTTCTGTAGAGCTGAATTTCATTTCAGCTTCAGTGTACAAATGAGATTTGTAAGCTATAGGTACCGTTTCTCCCTCATTAGAGGTCAGGTATGTGAATCCGCATCTTCCTGGGATGACTCGGATTACAAGATTGCGTGTATTCTCACGTGTTTGCAATTTTGTTTTAGTTAACATGTCTGTTTGCAATGATCTCAAAATCTCTGTGTGTTTCTGAGTCCAATTGGTTTTTTTGAAATCTGGTCTTATTAATTCATAGAGAGGTTTAACCCTCTCAGCATAATTTAGAATATATGTTCTTCCGAAATTCAGGAAACCTAGTAGTGATTGTAAATTCTTCAGCTTTTTTGGTGCTTGGAGTACAGCACATTTCTCTAAGAAATTGTCTGCCAGGCTTTTGCCTTCACTTGATAATTTATATCCTAAAAATAGGACAGTTAGATGGGCAATTTGTGACTTTTTAAAGTTGAATTTGTAACCCTCTGACGTGAGTCCAAGTATTATGGTGTTCACCCTTTTTAAGTGCCTCTCCAGGTCATCATTTGTGAGATAGATGTCATCGACATATGATAATGCTTCATCATATATTTGTAGTAACTGTTACCCTTGCTGAGAATAATCCTGGGCTATTCTTGAATCCCTGTGGGAGTCGGCAAAATTGTTTTTGCGATCCAAATATTGAGAAAGCAGTCAAATACCTGCTTTCAGGTGCAATGTTTTGACAGAAGAATCCATTAGAGATGTCTAATGTTGTTTTATATTTTTTGCGCGCAATGTTATTCATTAGTGCTGCACTATGTGAGTTTTGTACTGCAAATGTTTTACAACAGGAGTTAAGGTGTCTGTAGTCCAAAACTAGACGATATGAATCGTCTGGTTTGGAGACAGGAAACAAAGGATTGTTCATTTGAGAGGTGCATGTTTCGATCACCCCTTGGTATTCAAGTTGATCTAAGATCTCCCAGACTTGTTTTTTAGCTTCCTGCTTAACTGGATACTGCCTTTGTGCAGTGGGCTGATTTTTAACTGGATCTTGTGGTGAGGTGAGTCCTCATCCCATCCTACATGATTTTTGTACAAAGCAGGAGCTTGGGCTACTGCCCATTTTCTTGCCAATGTGTATTTTTTATGAATTGGGATGTGATTCGAGAAGGCAGGCATAATCATTTCTTCGCCATGAGGGCATTCCCTGACAAACTCTGGTGGCCAGTCTTTCTCAGCTAACAGAATGTCATAGCCTTTTGAAAGTTTTTCCCAAAAGAGACCTTTGATTTTCCTAGTTTTATCTCCCTCTTTACGTAATGTGATTTTATATAGTTTATGGGGCACACTAACTCGTGTGTCTGCAGTTTCCACCTGAATGTACTCATTCGTGTCCACTGTCTCCAGAAGATTCATCAGGATCTTGCGAGCTATGCTCACTTCTGCTGCGCTGTCTAGCATTGTCTGTGCCCACTCTCCGTTTTTCAGCTGTGTCCTCAGAATTCTCGGCATGTTTAATCTTAATACTTGCTACCTTCTTTCTGGGATATTGTAATTTTTTACTTTGATGAGCAGGTTCCTTGTCTTTGGACTTGACGTGCTCTTCTCTGTGTTCTGACCGTCCTCTTCTTTCCGATTTCTGTGAGGAAGATCGAGAAAGATTCAGTGAGAAGGATCGAGAGAGACGTGTATCAACATCTTGATATCTGTCTGGTTTTCTTATTTTATCCCTATCTCTAAGGTTGTATCTTTTTTCAGAGGGTTCCCTTTGGAGAGACTTGTCTTCTTGGCCTGGAGATCTCTCTCTACGCTGAGGAGACCTTCCTCTGGACTGGAAATGCTTTTCCCTGGGAGTGGATTTCTTATTACCATCCCAACTCTTTTTTGGAGTTTTTAAATTATTTTTAATAAATGTTTTTTCCGGATTTTCAGTTAGTTGGGGTTTTACCGGTTTCCCACCCAAACTATCTCTTCCTAGCTCTTCATAGGATTTTTCTATGATTCTGGGGAGTTCAAATGGTTGTTCTGTTATATCTGTTTCCTTCAATTTCTGGAGGTTCTTTATATCATCCCTTGCCACTTGAACTAATTCTCTATATGCCTTTGTTAATTCTTTTAGTTTAACTAGGAGTTGTTCGCTTGACATTATTTCGTAGTCTGGGTGTGTTGCACAGTTGCATAGGACCGGCCCCGTTTCTTCTGGTCTGCCTAGTGGACCGAGCCTGGTAATGTGATCTTTATGTTTTAGGGCGCCTTTAAACCAGAGCAGGTGCTCTTGGTATTTTAGTGGGATTTCAATCTCCTCGAAAGGAGTGTATTCATCCGGAGGTTCCTCTATTTTGTAATAGTGGAAATCTTTTGTCACAGCGTGTGCTGCTGGAAAATGTATCCATGAATAGAATACCTCTGTCTGCCGGTACTCATGTGCCTCTATCACGAATATGACTGTACCACCTCGTGCTGTCAGTCCATTTTCTATAAGTTTTAGAGTTATAGTTCTTCTTACATTGACCGGAATGATTATAGCATCCGGGTCAGTTTCATGGACGACTTGCGTTTTCCTCTAAGAGTCGAGCTGCAATTCCTGCTCGTTCCCTTTCTTCGTCACTTTTTGCCATTTAACTGACTGAAAGTTTTCTGTTGCAGATCGAGTTTCAAGGGAACAAAGATTAGGTGCACAATATTTTGGAACACTGTATCCTTCAACGTTGATCAAACCAAAAACGAATACATAGTATTCTCATCCTACTAAGTTCCGGCGGATATTAACCTTTCACCCACTCCAGACGTCTATTGGAGTTTTTACGGGGAAAGGGTTCTGTGTGAAAAAGCACGACTGAGTTACTCTAGTGTCTTGCGTTTGATTATCGCCTTACCAAACTTTGGGCGCCATGTAGTATAGTTCCTATTTTTCCAATAGGCTCTGCGCATTGGAATAACATAAACAGCAGTGTAGACGTAGGACTGAGGTCATCTAGGTCTCTACTGACTATGTTAAACTTAATTTAGGTTTGCGCCAGCTAGCTCAGAGGTCACTGGAAACTTTCTTGAATGAATAGAGAGGGACAAGCTCCCCTGGCTCAGACAAGAAGGGATTCAGTTTCCGACAACCCATAAACATGACAACTTTGCTCCCTCAGAATAAGAGTGTATCTCTAAAGTCGTGTGAAAACAATAGACCGCTATTTCACTCAGTCAGAAGTGCATACTTAGTTTCACCAGAGTGCAGAGAAATAGAGAGACGGGCGTTTTCAATAAAAATGTGTTATTTATTGAGCAGTCTTCTTTCTCATGCAAGAGAAGTGAATTGCCACAATTGCAATACTTAAAGTAAAGTAAAGTGCGTACAGTAAAAGTAGTATTATGAAATAATACTGTAAAAGCATTGATATGGTTTCTTAGCCGTATGATACTTAAAATGGATAAAATATATACATACATAAATACATTGACTAACGTACTCAACTGGTACTTCTAACTAAGCCTACCCCGGTGTACCTGACCTAAGCCTAATACTTGGGAAGGGGTGAGTAAGTAGCAGTTTTAAGTTAAGTTGGTTAAGATATTTTTGCCAAGAATCTGCATCAAGAATTCTCTTAAGGGTTTACTCAGCTCCGTACCTTGGTAATAGAATGTGGGAGGTCTGGTATCTCTTTCCTCAGGACTCGATATTCCAGTAACCCGCAAGGGTAGGCTGGAAACACCGGAGCTGGATTTTCTCGGCTGGAGAAAAAGACAGCGTCTCTCGCAGTGCGTCAAACAGGAGGGGCGGCTTCCGTGGGCACTCGCATCAGCTGGGCTCTCGGGCAAGTAGATGGCCGCTCTGCTCCAAACCACTGTGTGTTTGCTTAAGGCAACCGTTGGTATTTTATACCTGGAAGGTGCCAGGTTTGATGTAAGGTTGGACATAAGATGTCACTAAGAACTAACAGTTCTTTCTGGACTTCAGGAGTTCTTGTTCAAATCAAAACAAAAGCAGGGGGGTTTTCCCGGGCTGCTGGAGGCTTGGTTTGTTTAAAGAACGCGTTATGCTTTCTAGGAGTCGATGGGAGTAGCCGTGCTGTGCTTTGGATTGCATGGACTATTACTGAATATGAATCTGATTCTTATGCCTTTATCAGGATATTATTGATTATCACCTCACAAGGGCATAAATCGGGAATATAGAATTAGGGTCCTAGATATGAACACGACATACTGGTGGCAGTAAGTTCATTCTAGTACTGATTGATATCTTTCCAAGAACGACCTAACCAAACTCATCTGTCAATCCAAATCCAAGTACAAGAACCTCACTGTCAAAGAAATCAACATCCTTAAATCTATTGCAGCTGACGAACAAATACCCTGTGTTAAAGCCGACAAGGGCGGTGCCATCGTCATCTTAAACACCACTTACTATGAAGAACAGGCATCCCTCCCACCTCTTGGATTCTAACACATATTACAAACTACCCAATGATCCAACCACAGAATACAAACAACTACTTGATTCAATCATCAGCAAAGCACAAGACAACGAGGTTATAACAAAAAAACCTCCAGATACCTCACAACCCAACATCCTAAGAGCCCTAAATTCTTCTTGGTCCCAAAAATTCACAAATATCTACCAAAGCCTCCATGTAGGCCCATAGTTTCTACTTGTGGAAGCATCCATGATCCAGTGGGTAAATTTTGGGATAAATATTTTCAACCCATTGTAACTTCGACACCTACCTTTCTGAGAGACACAACTGACTTTCTTAATAAACTCAAAATCGTGAAAGTTGATGATTTCAGCAATTTAATTCTCTGCACAATTGATGTACCATCTTTATATACATCCATTCCCCATTCCATGGGAATAGAGGCAGCAGAACACTGCTTATTGAGGACAGAATTGAGTCAAGATATGAAACTCTTGTTAATTGAATTACTGGAATTTTCTCTTCTTCATAGCTACTTCACTTGGAAGGATGAATGGTTTCAACAACTAACTGGAACCTCAATGGGCAATTCGGCAGCTCCTGCCTATGCACATATGTTCATGCATAGATTTGAACAAGACCACATTCTTTGCAAAACTACATGGAAAAATCATCTGAAAATGTTCGTCAGATTCATCGACGACATCTTTCTCATGTGGCAAGGCCCCAAGGACATTTTGCTGAATGAACTTATCCAACTCAACTCCATTGATCCACGGTTACAATTCACCTATGAAATTCAATCACATTCCATCAATTACCTTGATGTTAAGATCACCAACACCAACACTGGATTTGAAACAAGTTTGTTCCGAAAAGAAACTGATAGGAACAATACGGTACACTATTCCAGCTTTCACCCACAACCACTTAAAAACCACCTACCCTACAGTCAGCTCATTCGAGCTAAAAGAATCATTTCCGAACCTAACAGATTTGACAATGAAGCCAATACCATCACATCACGCTTCAAAGCCCGGGGGTACCCGGACCAGATACTTGACCAGGCTAAACAAAGATGTGCAACCAAATCCAGAGACGATTTACTGAACCTTTCCACCCCTTCAAAGACTGATGTCATTACCTTGGTTTCCAAATATTCCACATCCAGCCGCAAATTCAAGCAAATCATTAAAAAGCATTGGGACATACTCAGAGTGGAACCCGATTTCAATAAAATTTTCGAGACTGAACCTATCTTTGCTTATTCCCGAGCCAAAAACGTGGGGGAACTCATCAAACATTCCAAAATTTCCAGTCAGACATTCAAAGGTACTGTTGGAACTGCAATCACTGCAACAGTGTGATCAAAGGTACAACCGTGAGCCACCCTATGAAAGGGCATCAAATCAACATCAGAGCCACAGCCACCTGCGATTCTTCGAACGTAATCTATATGTTGAAGTGCCCATGTGGCAAAATTTACGTTGGTCAAACTGAAAGAAAACTCAAAATCAGACTAACAGAACACAAATCCAACATAAGAACTAAACAAACCAAATCTACGATTGCTCAGCACTTTCTCGAAGCAGGACACGGGATTAGCCAACTAAGTTTTTGCGTATTGGAAACTGTTTCCAAGGAATCAGGCAAAGAAAATCATAACGAACTTCTAAAACGTGAAAACTACTGGATTTTCACTTTATCTAGCATGAAACCCAATGGACTTAATGACCGAGTGGACTTCTCGTGTTACTTATGAACCTTTATCGTAAACCCTCTCTGGGTTTTCTCCTAAATACGATTTGTTTGACAGTTCTGTATATCCTTGTTTAGTATTATTATTATTGTTTATTTTTTTACACATATTTCCTTATTGTGCCTATTCCTATTCTACAATGTGTTGATTCAGTTCTTCACCACCGTTTCCTTTAGTCTGATATCATGTTTTTCATTTGACAACATGTTAGCTAGTCTTTACGTTTGTACCACGTTACATTATTGCTATTACTATCCGCTCACTTTCTCCTCCCATGTTTACCTTCCGTCTTACTGCGCAGTCCTATTTCTTTGTTTGATTAATTTTCTTGTCACGTCACACTAACGTCACGGGTAACCTAGCAACCGCCTATCTTTAAATATTTCCGGAATTTGACTAACAATTTGGATTCCGGCAAACGAACATGTTACCGATATTCTATCTTTCCGTGCACGCTATGGTAAGACTATTGGTTACTGGTTTTTGACGTTTCACTTTAGATTAAACCTCCACCCCACTACTTTAAATCTTACATTTGCATGTCTCTGCCTATGTGCACTGGTGTTCCCGTTATTTTTGGATTTAATATTTTACCGTTGGTTTCGTAACTTGCTCATTTCCACTTGGCACTCCATCTTTTCACATCGTTTTAGACATCCCCAGTCTAACCATCACGTTCACAAACCACGCTCTTAACTAACATTATTATAACCACGTTCTTATACGCGTTTCGTTTTTCTTTCCTTCATTGACAGATATTTATCCCCTGGAAGAAGGCATCCTCGTAATGCCGAAATGCATTGGGATTTATATGAGTGCATTTCTGAATGTTGAAAGACTTTTCATGAATTAATGATGTCCTTGTGAATTTAACAAGACTTATGAAGAAACAGTAAACAAGTATTGTAAAAACTTCCGATTCTCATCGTGGATTTTGATGAAACCTTCATATAAGGACTAGCAAGGAGCCCGGGGGACACTCCTCACTTCTGAGCAGTGCCACATTTAGTAATCTTTCCAAAGTGGTCAGAGGTATGTTTCCAGGACATATGATTCTTCAGTAGTAAAATCTATGGCAGAAGCATTTCAGAGAGAGAGAGAGTGAGAGAGAGCCTTTCCCAAACACGTGTTAAGTGATAGAAGCAGTTTTGTTACAAGGAAGTAGAAGATGTTTTTAAATCTATAAATGGAATTGAGCACAATATTACTGCTGTGTGTCACCTGGCTGGTAACGATACTGTTGAACACTTTTACAGGATGAGAATGGGAAGTTTATGCAATTGAGAAGAAAAGGAATTGAGAATGTGAAATGGTTAAAATGATTTGGGCTTATAGCACCACATCCGCAGTTACTGGTTTTAGCCTATTCAAGATTTTGAGAGGCAGAGAACTGTACACTAAGGATAATATGAGGTGGATTATTTTAGACAAACGGACGGGTTGGTCTCTCATTGGAGTGAAAAATAATATTTGTCAAGCCCAACATATATACAAGAGATATTATGATTGCCGGCATGGTGCGCAATGCTAGCAGCTGAGAACCCCATCTCAAGAATTCAACGTTGCCATTGTTTATTGAGCGATCTCTAACTGAAAATTAGGGTTATAATTCACCTTCCTTGATGAACCTCAGACAACCGTGCACACCAGGCCATGGACCCCCAAGCCTAGTGCATAACAAGGTGCCTCAGCCGCTTAGCCTCCAATATGCCGTACAAAAGGAATACAGCAACGGGGGGGGGGGGGGTGCAGGTAGCTGCGACCAAGTGCAAGTTCCCCCTTGCACCGTGTGCTAGTCAGCATCAATCGCCCGCGACCGAAAACCGGAAACAGTGAGCCTCTGCTACCCCAACCTACACCCACACCCGTATTACGGATCCCGGGTACTAGCCATGTGCCCGACGTGTCCCAAACCTAGCCTACAACCTTGATCTAACAGAGCCTTTGCTCCGAACATGTGAGACCGTTGTGCAACACAACAAAGACACATTCCCAATAAATATCGTCCCAACCACCGACGACGGTGCATGCCGCTAGGTAAGGAGCCTTGGCGGCCGACCACCAATACCCCAGCAAAGAACAAGGGGCCCGCCCCATGCTGCTAAGTGCACGCACATGCAAGCAGAAGACCCAACAAGCAAGCGCCCCATGCTGCAAGACGGATATACTTACAAACTCGCTTGCCGCCACGCAGGTTAAATCAACTCAACCCGATTAAATACGAGACACGTGCATTGTGCAATCAGACGTGCCATACTTTTAAGTGGGCATGCTCACCGCCCTGCCTGCAGCCGACATTAACAGACTGCGAAATGCAGCCGCAAACAAGAAAGAGGAAAAAACCCTTGCATGCCCAACTTTCCATGGATGGACCCTCACCCCGGGACCTGACATAACCTTTACCAATGAAAAGGGGGCTATCGCCCAACAATGCGACAAATTGCTCGAACTACGCTATGGGGATCGCTCCCACCACCCCAGTTACACACCAGCTCAACTCACCGACAAAAGCAGCAAAGGACACAGGTATCACCCAACCACGCTATCGAGCTTTCGCCGGGACAACCGGGGTGGGTGGATCCCAATTGCTATGCAGTGAAGCACGGGCGGTCCGAAACTCGCTGCTGGCCCAAACTTGCTGCAAACCAGTCTCCAGGGAGGCTGGGGGAAGCAAAGAGGAAAGTTCCAAACCGCATCTTTATCTTCCTGCGGGTGCCATCGTGCACCCTGATGACGTTGTGACGCCCACCACCACTCGGGATCACTTCCGTAGCATTGAGAAGGGAGAAGCCGTGGCTCCAGCCCGAGATGCAACTAAGGGTACCACCCTCCCTAGGTGCGGGTGGCGCCAATTGTGTTTTGTTTTTGTTCAGCATATTACTCTTGGTGCATGCTTTCCACAGAGTCGCCTCCATGTGTTTACAATGGCCATGATTGAGAGCTCAGGTCCTCAGGCTCCGCTCAAGGCAGTAAATGTTTCAAGTACTGCCTGTCAGAGGGATAACAAGGTGTTCAGCGTACATGCTCATCCAATCCATGGCTTCTCTGCAGTCTGAGTAGGCACGGACAACCACTGACAAAGTCAATAGTTCCTGCTGGTGTCAGTTGCTTTGGTATCACATCTGTATGCAATAACAGAAGGCTCCGAAGGACACCAAAAATACCAGTCCGGTTGCACTCTATGGAAATCACAGAATTTCAATTTGTGTTTAAGCCATGCCTGTAGTGTTGGGCCTCAGGCCCGCATGACCAGAACTAAAGGACACAAACACTGGATATGATGGTGTACTAACTGGCCACGAGCACGTGCACCCGGGCCCTTTTATTGACTGGGCCACGTCACTCGTGGCACTCGTGATGGATGTGTGGGGGGTGCAGTGTGTCCAGCCCTCGAGGGAGTGGCTGGTATGACCACTTCCTGTGGGACACTAGAATGTGTCTCGCAGGACACCACATTCATCCCCAACTTTATTGAGGAACAAACAAAGTGTTAGTCCAACCTGTGGGGATAAACAAACAGTTACATAAATACCACAGGGTCCATCAGTCTCTCGAGTCAGGTGGCAAGACGACATCAGACATGGGCTGGTGACTGTGCTTGTAGCAGAACCTCCTCGGTGGGCACCCGTAGTTTAACCTGAGGGGCTCAGGATACGAACTGCTGGCTCGGAGACGTCCGCTGCATACCGTCGGTTCGGTGACAATGACATGTCTTGTATGGCTTCCCCTTTGCTGACGTCGATGATGGTCTGTGGTGAATTTTAAACAGTTCCCTTTAGTGGGTTGCGTTGTGAACATGGATGGAGTCACAAGTGAGAATTTGCAGAGGTGTTGCTGGGCCGACTATCCCTGTTGAACTGCTTGGCTGTGACTGGTAGGTAACCTGTCGGTGGGGCAATGTCTCTTCTTGCTCTCTCGCCTGGGGAGGCCCGT
This sequence comes from Lissotriton vulgaris, assembly GCF_964263255.1. NCBI lineage: Eukaryota > Metazoa > Chordata > Amphibia > Caudata > Salamandridae > Lissotriton > Lissotriton vulgaris. Next base: position 195,090,229 of record NC_141694.1, read on the forward strand.
TGTCAGGGTTGCTGCGGGACTGTAGAAGGGTTGTGCTGGGGGCCGCTTTGTTGCCGTCTGGGGGCAGCTGCAAGACCGCCGAGGAGCCATTACTTAGTCGAACGCACAACCCTCATGGGTGGATGAGTCTTGGCCAAGACTTGCGCATGCTGCTGCGGTTCCAGTGTAGGCCAGGTTCCCAGGTGGCTTCTGATTTGTTTTGGTCAGCTGGTGTGGCAACGGTGTAGGACTCCCGTCCACATGTGCTCTGGTAGTGGTGTTTGACGCATGTACTGATGGCTGGTGTGGTGGCGGTTGCCAGCCAATTGGTGAGTCGGAATAACAGGTGATGGTGACTTGCTGGGACAGTTCGGACGGCAGAAGGGACTTAGCAGCCATGTGTCTCTGCCTTGCTGAGCTGGAGTGTCTGTGGTGGCTTGACACGTAGAGTGTGGGGATCCGCTCTTGCCTGGCTTGGGGCCACTGCCGACTCCATCTTGAGGCGGTGTGAGGGTGGACACTCGGTGCTGATCTTCACCCGTGGCATCTGCGGACAGGAGTAGGGATGCCGCTTGACTTAGACTGCCGACGCTCGGGACGGATTGTCGCCTGGGGAAGCGTTAGGATGAGATGCGGTTGGCGCTTGCTGCGGCTTACGTTTGGTTCACCCATGAGGCTGTATCCAGGGTCGTCGGTCCGCCTTGGTGGCTGTCTGGCGTGTCAGGGTGTGCACTTGGCTTGCTGGGAGTCCTCAGTCGTCTCCTTTTGTTGGTTTGTTCAGCCCACCTGTGCTCATCTGGTTTTCTGGGTGACAGAGCTGTCACTCTCTTTTCTTCGAGGGCGTTGTGCTTGGATCTCGAGGTAGCGCTGTCATGGCGCCAGCTCCTGCCTTCGCTCCAGCGTGCTTGTCCAGACGGGTTACTTTGTGATGTGCTCCTTGCTTGCTGGGCTATGTGACTTCCAGTCACGTGTCTCTGGTTGTTGGAGCGCATGTAGATGTGGCGGCCTGCCACGTGGGGTGTGCGACTCCTCTCTTGCCTGTTTTGGGTCGCGTCCGACTCTGTCTTGAGGCAGTGTGAGGGAGGACCCTGTTTGTGGTCTTCGGCCCACTGCGGGGCTTCGCTGGGGCGGTGGAGACGTGGGTGCTCTCCTACCTGTGTTCAGCTGTGCTTCTTAGTGGAGATGTCTCTACCTCCCGGGCGCCTGCCCATGCTGTCAGATTCGCTGGTGCGGTCTTCTGCGCACTTCTGACTTAGTGCGCTCCGTCTTCTTCTTGGGCCCTTTCTTCTGGCACGTGGTGCACCTGGGATGTAGTATGCAGTGGTGTCTGTGCACCGGGAGGAGCTAATGACGCGATCTCTGCTCCGGCAGTTGGAGTTGGGTAGCCACATGTGGTGCGTGCTCTGCACCAGTCTTGTCTTGTGCTGTTGGTGGGAGCAGCTACCTTGAGACATTGCAGTCTGTCTGGTGGTTGTCGGCCCTTGCTGGCAGCGGCTGTCTTTGGTGGTGCTGCTTGTGTTTGGTCGGTGCTTGCCTGAGCTAGAGAAGCTTCAGGCCTCTTGGGGGGCCTTGGTGACATGCAACAGCCTTTTTCCATTGAAAGTATGGCCAGTCCATTGGGACATGTGGCGCACTCATATGTATGACGTTTTTACCACGCATGCCTTTACAACGCGTTTTTTACAACGCATGCCTTTACAACGCATAGTGCTTTGGGGCGCTGGATAGTGAATAGTTTAATTTACTATTCCAACTCCAGTCCCCGTGGATAGTAGGGAAGGTGTTGGATAGTAAATTAAACCTATTCCCTATCCTAGAGCGCCCCCCAGCGCAATGCGTTGTAATGGTTTGCGTTGTAAAAGTTGCGTCGTAAAGGATATTTCCCGGCGCACTCATAATACGTCCCGGCTGTGTCTCTCACAGCCTTCTTCTTCCTTTTGAGGGCTTGCTGCTTTGGGGCCTTGCAGACTGAGTGACATATCTTGTCAGTGTTCAGGGGCTCCCATGTTCCGCTGGTGGCGAAATTAAAGTATGTCCTGCTGGGGTGTACAGTTCCTCTTCTCTCTGGCCTGGCTGCTCTGTCCGTCCTGCTACCAGTGCATGTAGCAGCAGTGCTGTGTGCGCAGTAGTGCTACTGCTCCTCTCTTCCAGCGCTGGCTGTAACTTTTCCCAAGTAAGTAGTTCCTGCCACGACTGCTGCATGGGAGCTGGAAGACATTTCAAGACCACCACTCTCCTGTTTACTCTCTGGAATGCGAGTCTGTGCTGGGAGTGTGGTTCCTGTTTTCTGTTGCAGGACTTCAGATGTTGTGCTTGTTCCTTAGCAGAGTGCGATACAATTAATAGCCACCAGGTGGCACTGTCACACTTTTCAGCGGTCACAGCTGATTCCTTCGACTCCGGCGAGGAAGATCTCATGTGCAGGGAGGCTGCTGTGGCTGCTGCAGGCTTTTCGAGGTAAACATGGGGCACTGCTGGCTCTTGTGTTGTGTGATGTCCTGTGACCCTCATAGTGTGTTGACAGCCTCGTGTTTTCACCTGGGGGAGGGGGGGCTTCCAGTTGAGCTGAACTTGAAGCCTGGGCTGAGGTGTGGTGAGTGTTTCTGTTTTAAAGCTATGCAACATCCTCCCGTACTGTGTGCAGGGTGACCAACCGTCCGTAAATTTCACGGACAGTCCGTAATTTCGGCCGTCTGTCCGTTGTCCGTGAAGGATTCTTTAACGGACGCCATTTGTCCGTAATTTTAACCGGGCACAGCTTGCCCCCACCTCCCTTCTTGACTCCGATGCTGTATGAAAGCTCCGACCCCCAGCATCATTGTAGAGGCACAGCGGGATGGCAACCCTCACACCTCCAGCCCTCGATGAGCTGTGAAGAGGTGCTTGAAGGTGACAGAGGGAGGGGCTGCAGCTTCAGGAGCAGGGGCATCTATTCAGATGCAAACAGCCCTGAATGCGTCTTGTATCTGCTATTTAGAGGGGGGCTCACACATTCCATTTCTACCCAGGGCCCCAAACATCCTAGACTCGGCCAGATTACACCCCTGATTACACCGAGGCAGCACCTGCTTCTCTTCACCGAGCTTAATTACTCTCACTAATTTGTAAGCAAACCTCGGTTCTTCAAACATTCATAATGTAATACAATAAAAAAATGGCACAATCGCACCCACACTGATTAACAAAGTATGGAGGACAATCAGTTCAATCAGTTCTCTTAGAGTATCTCCTGTAAGTAGTGTATATCACAGTGGGGGGTGGCATTTTGGACAGAGAGCCTGTCTTCTCGTTGTCTTGTGCAGGAGGGGGCGAGAAGCCCAAGATGATACTAGAATACTGCAGGCCCACCCCTGTGCCCACCCTGGTGGATCACGTTCCCTCTCCTGTGATGACTCCTGCTCCTGTCCCCCCATGTGGTGGCTCCAGTCCACCCCCGCCTGTGATGGCTCCTGTCCCCCATGTTGTGGCTCCAGTCCACCCCCGCCTGTGATGGCTCCTCTCCCCCCTGTGATGGATCCTGTCTCCGACCTGGGTGGCTTCTGTCCCAGTCCTGGAACGGCCCCTGCAGCGAGGGTGAAGTTCTTGATGGGCCTCTTCTCTCAAAATTAATATGGAAAGGTCGGCGAGTAAGTAAGTGAAGGGATGTGTGAATGGCTGGATGAATTAGTGAAAGGGTGAATGGATGAATGAAAGATTGAATAAATGGATAATGAGAGAGGATAGATGGATTGATTAGTGAGGGGAAGGATGGAGAGAAAATGTAAATAGCTGGATGTATGGGTGGAAGGGTAGCTGGATGATTGATGAGGGGAAAGATGGATGAGGGGAAGGATGATGGATGGAGGGGAAGGATGGATGGATGAGGGGAAGGATACATGGATGAGGGGATGGATGGAGGGGATGGATGGATGAGGGGCAGGATAAATGGATGGGATGGATGGATGGGTGAGGGGAAGGATGGATGAAAGGAAGGATGGATGAGGGGAAGGATGATGGATGAGGGGAAGGATGGATGGATGAGGGGCAGGATAAATGGATGGGATGGATGGATGGGTGAGGGGAAGGATGATGGATGAGGAGAAGGATGGATGGATGGAGGGGAAGGATGGATGGATGAGGGGCAGGATAAATGGATGAGGGGAAGGATGGATGGATGGATGGATGGAGGGGAAGGATGGATGGATGAGGGGCAGGATAAATGGATGGGATGGATGGATGTGTGAGGGGAAGGATGGATGAAAGGAAGGATGGATGAGGGGAAGGATGATGGATGAGGGGAAGGATGGATGGATGAGGGGCAGGATAAATGGATGGGATGAATGGATGGGTGAGGGGAAGGATGATGGATGAGGAGAAGGATGGATGGATGGATGGATGGAGGGGAAGGATGGATGGATGAGGGGCAGGATAAATGGATGAGGGGAAGGATGGATGGATGGATGGAGGGGAAGGATGGATGGATGAGGGGCAGGATAAATGGATGGGATGGATGGATGGATGGATGGGTGAGGGGAAGGATGGATGAAAGGAAGGATGGATGAGGGGAAGGATGATGGATGAGGGGAAGGATGGATGGATGAGGGGCAGGATAAATGGATGGGATGGATGGATGGGTGAGGGGAAGGATGATGGATGAGGGGAAGGATGGATGGATGAGGGGCAGGATAAATCGATGGGATGGATGGGTGAGGGGATGGATGGGTGAGGGGAAGGATGGATGAAAGGAAGGATGGATGAGGGGAAGGATGGATGAGGGGAAGGATGGATGGATGACGAGAAAGGATGGATGATGAGGGGAAGGATGGATGATGAGGGAAAGGATGGATGGATGATGAGGGGAAGGATGGATGGATGGATGATGAGGGGGTGGGTGAAAGGATGGATGATTAGGGGAAGGGTGGATGGATGGATGATGAGGGGGTGGGTGAAAGGATGGATAGATGGATGATGAGGGGATGGATGGATGATGAGGGGGTGGGTGAAAGGATGGATGATTAGGGGAAGGGTGGATGGATGGATGATGAGGGGGGTGAAAGGATGGATAGATGGATGATGAGGGAATGGATGGATGATGAGGGGGTGGGTGAAAGGATGGATGGATGATGAGGGGAAGGATGGATGGATGGATGATGAGGGAAAAGGATGGATGGATGATGAGGGAAAAGGATGGATGGATGATGAGGGAAAAGGATGGATGGATGATGAGGGGAAGGATGGATGGATGATGAGGGGAAGGACAGATGGATGGATGGATGGATGGATGATGAGGGAAAAGGATGGATGGATGATGAGGGGAAGGATGGATGGATGATGAGGGAAAAGGATGGATGGATGATGAGGGAAAAGGATGGATGGATGATGAGGGGAAGGATGGATGGATGATGAGGGGAAGGACAGATGGATGGATGGATGGATGATGGGTGGGTGAAAGGATGGATGGATAAGTGGGTGGGTTAAAGGATGGATGGATGATGAGTGGGTGGGTGAAAGGATGGCTGGATGGATGATGAGTGGGTGGGTGAAAGGATGGATGAGTGGGTGGGTGGGTGGATGGTGGGTGGGTGAAAGGATGGATCAGTGGATTGGATGGTGGGTGGGTGAAAGGATGGATCAGTGGGTGGGTGGATGGTGGGTGGGTGGATGATGGGGGTAGGTGGATGAGTGAAATGATGGATGATTGATGGATTGATAAGTGCAAGGGTGAATGAATGGACATATGAGTGAAAGGGTGGGTGTAAGGATGGATGAGTGAGTGAAAGGGAGGGTAGATGGACAAAAGGATGAATAGATGTGTGAAGGAGTGAAATGATAGATGGATGAGTGATAGGGGCAATGGATGGATTCATGAGTGGATGAGTAGATGGATGGATGGGTGGGTGGATGGATGGATGGAAGGAAGGCTAAGTGAAAGGGTTGATGGAGAGAGAAAGGGAGGATGGATGGATGACTAAAAGAGTGGATGGGTGGAAGGATTAGTAAGTGAAAGGATGGCTGGATTGGTGAAAGGGTAAATGGCTGAATGAATGAGTGAATGGATGGATGGGATGAAGAGTGGATGGATACGTGTACAGATGGATAGGGTGAAAGGGTGGATGGATGGATGGATAATGGAGGATGAGTGAAAGGATGGATGAGGGGATGGATGAAGAGATGGATGAGTGAAATGATTGATGGAAGGATACATGATGGATAGGTTTGCAAATGGTTGAATATGTTTGGAAATGGCTGGGCTTACTTATATACTATTGCGCGACCTCTGATGTGTCTGTAAAACGTACCTATTGTCCTGAAGTTTTGTCCTGAATTTTGACCTCCTGTCCTGAATTTGTGTCCTGAATTTTGACCCTTTGTCCTGAATTTTTACACTCACCGTCCTGAATTTGCACCAATGCCAGTTGGTCACCCTAACTGTGTGTCACACCTTATTTGCGCACCTGGGGGTGCTGGAGAATCCTTTTCATACAGGGCATTTGACCATCCGGTGTGCCCTGTCGGGGCTGCTTTGTACACTGGACTTGTGGATACCTGACTTGTGGATGCTGTGTATGCTGACGACCAGAAGGTGGTGCTCCGCACGAGGTCCCAGCATTTCCTGACACTGGGGGTCCCACTGTGTACCGAGGATGCTGTTGTGTCCTCGGGGACGTTGTCACCACAGTAGTGAGGGGAGGTGAAGGGCACTGGGGATAATGCTATGGACCTAGGAATGACCAACGGTATACTTGCATATGGCTCACCATGCCGTCGCCAACTGGCGTACGTCTGTGCGTGACCCTTATTTATTCTAGGAGGTCACGTGTTCGTGACGGGGCACGCCTGTTACGCCACAGGCTGGGATACAACATTCCTCCCTAACAAACATGAAAAACAAAAATGTCAATGAGGAAAAAGTCTCTTTAGACACGCTCCATAGTCTTTCACTTGCAACTTGGCGCAACTGGCGTCAAACACACATGTATAATTGAACAGTCTTACGTGAATTAGTCTCTCAGGTGACTGGATGGCACTGGATTCCGCCGCAGCTGTTGTTGGGATATAACTCTGCTCTGGGTCTCACCGACGCCGACATTGGATGGCGCTTCACCAGTCGCAATCCCGGGACCACTGCCACTGATGTCCAGATTTTCGTTCTCTGCTCCGTCGCATTGACTTGCCGCCCCGTCAAGGGTCTCTGGACTCTCCGTAGGACTGGACACGTCCATCAGATCTCGGAAGCTGACATTGTCTCTGGTAGGGAAACAAGAACTTTCTTCAGACACTGTGGGATATATAGTGACCCCCGAGATTGATACTTTTTTGAAATGGAACACATTGCGAGTCATGGTTTCTCTCCCTCGGGTAGCAATGACTCTGGTTCCCTTAACATTGACCACTGTCCAGGGGTCTCATTCATACGGTAATCGAAACTTTCCAGTGGTGATGCGATTTTTCAGTAGCACCACATCACCTCTGGCGATCTGGGGTACTTTGGCCCTTCTCCGTTGGCTTACTTGGGCATGGGTTTTTCGGCATCTGGCCTCCACTTGACAGCCATTAGGCGACTCAGGCTGCCACTGCAGATGGTGAGGTATAGAGTCCATGACTACACGGCCCATGAGAAGATGTCCTGGAGCGACACCGGTTGTGGTGTGGGGCGTTTGGCGGTAGCTTCTTAAAAATTTGAAAATAGCCAGTTCAACAGACTGCCTCTTGTCATGGGCAATTCTGATCACTTTGTTAAGTGTTCGCATAAATCTTTCCACTTCGCCATTCGCTTGTGGCCATCTAGGGGTGATTCGGCGATGCTGGATACCCAATGCACTGAGGTAGTTGGCTAGCTCTTGGCCTTGAAAGGGAGGACCAATGTCCGTCTTTAGTTCCTTTATCAGCCCATGCGCCGCCATGATCTTCTCCAATTTAGGAATCAATTCCGTGGTGCTGGGGGTGGATATGATCTCCACTTCCGGATACTTGGAGTGGTCGTCAATGGCGACCAGGGTTTGGCGACCATCGGGAAGGCTGCCAAAGTCAAGGCTGACGCACTCCCAGGGAGACTTCGGCCGGGGTTCCACCAGGATTGAGGCTGGTCGCGGAGCTTCTCCGGCTACTTGACATGCCGCACAGGACCTGACAGTGGCCTCAACCAGGTCGTCCATCAGAGGAACCAAACTTTGGTTCGAAGGCGAGATTTGGTTTTGACCATGCCTTGATAGCCGACGTCAGCCAGATAAACACTTGGGCCGTTAGGGATGAGGGTATCACCAGCCGGTGTCCTCTTAGCAGACACCCAGTGTTGTCTTCATTCAACTCTTCTCGCACATGGGGAAGGCTGTCCATGATGCGCTGCACATCCGTGGTCAGGATCCTCCATTCCTCCCTGGCTTTGTGCCTGTTTCCACTTCGCACTGCTGCTATAGCCCTCTGCAAGCAGTCATCCTTCTTAGTGGCTTCTGCGAGGCTCTCCATGGATATCGGTATGGGGTATGACCGAGCCGTGACACATCTTACGTACTCCTCAGTGTCAGCCGCGTCTTCCATTTCTTCCCGGGTGGCTGCTCGAGGATGTCGCGACAAGTAGTCCGCAGGGTTTTTAGACCCGTGCTGGTATTCTACCTTGCAATTATAGTTCTGGAGCTGTAGCATCCATTTCTCAATTTGCGGCGGCGGCTTTGTGGATGTTCCTGAGAATAAAGCAACCAGCGGCTTGTGGTCCGTTGCAAATGGTTTCCCATAGACGTACAGGTGGAAGTGACGGCACCCCCAGTGTATCGCTATCGCCTCTTTCTCAAACTGGGAGTATCTCTGCTCCGTTTCCGTGAGGGACCGACTGGCGAAAGCCACTGGAGCCCAATCTTCTTCCACACGCTGCCGCTGCAACAGCACCGCCCCTAGTCCCATGGGACCCGCATCCACGGCCACGAGCGTCAGTTTCTTCAGGTCAAAGAAGGCAAGGGTGGTGGCTTCTGAGAGTGCCTCTTTGATTTCCCTAAACGCATTGGCTTGTTCCGGGCCCCATTTCCATGGAGTGGCATCTTTGGTGAGTTCCCTCAGTGGCATAGTCAAATTGGCCAGGTCTCAAATAAATCTTCCACAATAATTCACCATTCCGAGGAAACTTCGGACTTCTGTGACAGTGGTGGGGGGCACAGCCTCTTTGAGATCCTTCACTTTCTCTGGATCAGGGTTCACGCCCTCAATCGAAAAAGTGTATCCAAAGAACCGTAGATTTCGCTTTAAGAATTCACACTTTTCCCTATGCAGGGTAAGTCGCACATCCCTCAGTCTTCGTAGTACCTGGGTCAGACGGCTGTTATGCTCCGGGATCGTCCTTGCGTGTACCATGATGTCATCACTGGCATTGATCACCCCCGGGATGTCCGCAATAAGTTCCTGTATCATGTTTTGAAACACTCCCGCCGCTCTAGATATCCCGAAACTGAGGAAGGTGTACCTCCGGAGTCCCAGGTGCGTTGAGAAGGTGGTAATATTGCGGGAAGCTTCGTCTAGCACCAGCTGGTGATAACCTGATCGTAAGTCCAATTTGGAGAACCAGCTTGCTCCTGCCATCTCACCTATCAGGTCATCGATTGTATGGGTTTTGTGGCGTTCCCGCTTGATGGCGGCATTGGGGAGCGGCATGTCCACGCAGATCCTCACTGCTCCCGGCTAGGTTTCCTTGTGACCACGATTGGCGAAACCCAGGGGGTGGGACCTGTCACTTTTTCTATTATCCCGCAGTCTCAAGCTCCTTAAGCTCCTCTTCAACCAGTGGACGTAGATGAAACGCTATTCGGCGGTGCCTCAGGGCTACTGGCTGGACCGTGTGATCAATGTGCAGATGCACCTCTTTTCCTTTGAATTTACCGATCCCTTGGAAGACTTCTGAGAATTCCATCAGTAGTTGCTGAATTGACTCTTGATGGACGCCAAAAATGAAAGTCACTACTCCCAGGTCTTCAGCTGCCCGGCATCCTAGCAGCATGCCTTGTCCATCTTCTGACACAAAAACATTGGTGGTAATGGACCGGTCTCCGTGTGAGATTGAGGTTCTGAATTTTCCTCGGATCTTTAGAGGAGTGTCTTGTCCATAAGCAAATACGGTGATAGCCGACGGGAGCAGCACTGGCGGTGTATCTAGAGCTTGGTGTAGGACAGACGCCATGATATTGATGGTCGCACCAGTGTCTACCACTGCCATGACGTCGTGGGCGCCGATCCGGATGCCACACTGAGGTAAACGTTGGGCCTTTCGACTGGCGGTGCCAATCATGTGCACCTTGTGCACTGTCCGCTCTTCCTCCTCATCATCATCCATGCCGCTCAAGCTGGGGTCCCCCTCTGGCACGGCGTTCACCACTTGTCTTGGCTTACGGTATCCTTTTGATCTGCATACTTTTTCGAAGTGGTTGAAACGTCCGCACCCTGAACACCGTTTCCCTTTTGCAGGGCACTCCGCCGCCAGATGTGGCGCTCCTCCGCAGTATCCGCATGACTTTGGTTGTCCTGTCGATGGCTGCTCCCGCTCCCTTCTTGGTCCGCTTCGTCTGGGAATTTATGGTTACTTTGTTGACCGGTTCCGCTTTCACCGGTGCCTGGAGAGCGGCCTCCATATGAGCGGCTCAAGCCTTCGACAGCTCCTTGGTGCGCCCCAGGCTCAGTATGTCCGCTAGCGACTTGCCGGACTCTAGGCTTCGTTCCCTCAACTTGGCGGATGCGCAGCCTTGGATGATCTGGCCTCGGATCTCCTCCGTGGTGTCGGCGAATCCACACGTGGACACTAGGTTTTTGAGGCGGGCATGATACGTGTCTAACAACTCCTCTGGTAACTATCTTGCCTGCCGGAATATAAACCTCTCATAGTCCTGGTTGGCCATGGGTTCAAAATGGGCGTTCAGAGCGTTTATTAGCGTGTGGTGGTTCTTCGGGGTGACTTCCACCAGGGTTTTGGCTATGTTGTGAACATCCTTGCCTCCCAGGTGAAGGACCATGGCCCGCTTCTGATCCTTATGCACCTCTGTAGCTTCAAAGAATATTAGTAGGCGATCCACCCAGTCGTTCCATTTGGGTGCGAGTGATGAGGGTGAGCCCTCCACCAAGAACGGTTCAATTGGGGGTATCGTGGCCATGTTATTCGTCAGGGCACGGAACTGGTGGTGTGGCGACTACGCTGCAGTCCCTCCCCCGTGTCCGTGCAGATTGGCCCTTGAGAAAGACAAAAAGATCCCTCTTGACTGAGTCCCAGTGTAGTTGGTGTGGCCAATGCTTGATGGCTCGGGGTCCCCCCTGTTTGCTAGTGGTAAGGGTTGACTCCCTTTTGGGGCTTATGTGTGCCCTTGCGTGCCTGGGGCACATACTGCCTCCTTTATTTCTCCCTTGTATGGTTGCTGGGCCTGCAGGGCCTATGTCGGGGCCTATTCTCTCTGTGTGCCATCTGATATAGCCCACGTGGGCAATGAGAGCTGGGGCCAGGCTGAGGAAGTCATGTGTTGTCCCTTGCAGATGCACGCGTGCAAAGCAAATGCCGAAGCCTCACACCCCTCCTACCGGGCCGAGACAAGGCCCACCCGCCTTCCGGGCGATACACCACAAGGCTGGGGGCAGGATTCTGACCAGAGCAAGGCCGATTCAGGGAGGGCCGACGCGCCTCACCGTCCGCGCGCTGCAGATGCAGCCGCGCCTCCAGACACCCTCTCACGCGCTGCCGATGCAGCCCTGACTCCGGTCGCACTCGCTCCTCCACACGGAGCTTGCCGCAGAGCGTGAGGCACGACGGGCACGAGCGTCGCGAGCCGATGACGGAGCTCGCGGCCACCCCGCAGCAGAAATCAAGACCTGGGACACACAGAGAGGGCACGCCCACCCTCGTCGCCAGCTGTTGTGTCCTCGGGGACATTGTTACCACAGGAGTGAAGGGAGGTGAAGGGCACTGGGGATAATGCTATGGGCCTAGGAATGGCTACACGGACAACGGTATACTTGCATATGGCTCACCACGCTGTCGCCAACTGGGGTACGTCCGTGCGTGGCCCTTATTTATTCTAGGAGGTCACGTGTTCGTGATGGGGCACGCCTGTTACGCCACAGGCTGGGATACAACAGATGCAGGCATTTTTGGGGGGGGCTCTGGTGTTGGTGTGCTCTTCACCAACGGCGTAGTTTGGCCATGGGCAGCAGCTGGGTGGGGTGTCCCGTCTTGGGTGAGAGAACGTCTTTACTGTAGTTTGTGTTTGACGTTGTGTGAATGTGCTGCTGCTCCCAGCCGCTGGGTGGCACTTCCACTGGGCCTCAGCAGCAGGCCAGTTTTCAGGAGTCGGAGACGTCTGACTACACAGGGAGACATCCGGGTGCGCAGTTCACTTTCAAAGCAGGCAGTCTGGGCTACATGACAGCCATCTCGCTGCATTCCTGGTGCCTGTCTCTGGTGCACGCGCTGTCCCTCCTCTTTAAGGTGACAAGCAGATGCAATGCAGACAATGTAGGGTCCTGCCACTCCGTGTTGGGGGGCTTAGTCACGCATCGCTACGGGCATTGCAAACTTGCGCCGGTATCTTGTGAATGGCTTCTGACAGCCACAGCGCCTTTTGTGACCGACGGGGCGCTTCTTCCCTTGTGGCGGTGACCGCCTTGACAAAGGGGTAGCGATGGTGGCCGCATGGAGAGGTTTACTGGGAGTTCCCCGGGGCTTTAATTGTCCGTGGCGCCTCACCTTGATATGAAGTAGGCAGTCCTTGCCCAGCGACTCCGCTGCCACTTCTGAAGCAACAGGCGCTCTCCGTTGCCAAAGGCCGTGCTGGTGCTTGCTTTGGGCGCAACTGCAGGCCGTGCACGTTATGCCTGCAGGCAGGGCCACATCATGCCCTGCGCTGGAGCCGTCGTGCTGTATGGGGCTGAGGGCAGTGGCTGGCGGTTTGCACAGCGGTGTGGCAACACTGCAATCCTTTCTCTTCTCCCAGGCCACAGTGTGTCGGCCTGTAGCTGCGGTGGCACGCTTTGCGGGCAGACAGGTGCTGGTGCCTCATGAGGCATTAACCTTCCGCGGCGTGGCAGATGCAGCTGTCATGCATGGGAGTTGGAATCCCATCCTCGTCGCCAGTGTAGTGTCGGGCCTCAGGCCCGCATGACCAGAACTAAAGGACACAAACACTGGATATGATGGTGTACTAACTGGCCACGAGGACATGCACCCGGGCACTTTTATTGACAGGGCCACGTCACTCGTGGCACCCGTGATGGATCGGTGGGGGGTGCAGTGTGTCCAGCCCTCGAGGGAGTGGCTGGTATGACAACTTCCTGTGGGACACTAGAACGTGTCTCGCAGGACACCACAATGCCTATACCTATACATGTGCCACGACCTTTTTAGAGACCCCTGTTTTTCAGGCCACTTTAGGTTGTGGTGTAGCAAACACATGAAATGGGCAAAAAAGAATCGCAATTGTAAGCACACAGTCTGCAGCTCTTTTCTGTGTGTGACTCAGTCCAATCTGGTGTACAATTAATAGCATGTAGCAGGCCAACCCGCTATTTCATGAGCTTTAAAAGAAAGAGCGCAATGCAACTTGATCCCAAATTATTATGATTCTCTGAAACTGTGGGCACAAGAATTTATAACCGTAGAAGTGTGGAAACCTTTACTAAATGCAAGAATATCTTCTAAGCACGATGTAAGGTTTAAAGATTAGCTGACAATTGTTTTAGATTAGGTATCAGTCGTTATTGTGTTTCATTGGTCTAGGAGGTCAAAATCTTGTATAACAGTTTGAAAAATAGTATTCTATTAGTTTGTCCAACCGTTTCTTTCTGACTCGGTTTCCTTCCAAATTTAACATTTTAGTGAGCAGCAGAGAATTTTATATATTAAAATATTGTTTTTGCTTAATATCTTGTTTGGTCAGTCTATATTCTAAACAAATGTAGGCCTATGACTTGGACTTCAGTAAGCTATAAAACATTTAACAAATGTTGGGCCCAGTCAAAGACTATTTCTTGTGCCCGGAAAAATTAAGGATGGTAGAATCTTCTTTTAACTACCCACAGCATAGATTCTAACAAAGGACTGGGAGAGAATGTGGATTAATGACTAGAAAGGCCGACCTCGAACCTTGAACCAGGTTGGAGTCTGAGTGGAGGCTCAAACATCCTATGATTCTAATCTGGGCAAATCAATCAAACTCTCACTGCCTAAAAAAAAGGAATGTGCCCGTCTGTACCGCAACTAGTGCTTGTGTAAAGTGCTTTGATGCCTTCCGGTCAAGTTCTCGCTATATAAAACTGCAACAACAACAAAATCTCGTTGCCCTGGTAATAAGAGCAAAATCTAAGGAACGTGCCTTTGACTTTAAGGAGAAAACTACGCCTCTAATCAAACAAAAATCCAAGGCAGTTAGATGTGGGTAAATGTTCAATGTTTTTCCTGAAAAAGTTTGCTACTAGCTAGGTATACGTAGGTGTCCTAAACTAACAATATTTCTACAATAACATATGGGGCCAGGATGCCATCTAAAGTTCCCATAGCCGGACGGAAACCAGTGACACTTAATGCATTATGCAACAACACTAAATGTGAATGCCTAGGCTTCCATCTCATTTAATAATATTTTTTGCGACAACCTTGAACTCCACAGCCAATAGAGATTTTGGGCCATATGTATCATCAACCTGATTTGCGATTCTCAAATAGCGATTTTTAAGAAATCGCTATTTGAGAATCACAAATAGGTATGTGTGTACAAAATTGCATTTTTCTTTATGATTTCCTAAAATTCCTTAATTGCGATTAGCAAATTGAGAATCGCAATTAAGGAATACTTTCCCATTCATTTCTATGGGCCAGGAGGCCCATAGGAATGAATGGGAAGTTATTCTCAATTTGCGATTCGCAATTTGCTAATCGCAAATTGAGAATAATTTCATGGGTGCAGGGGTGTCCAAAGGACACCCTGTTGCACCCCTGAAATATGCATGGGTGCACATGTGGCGCACATACATGCCCTAGGGGCATGTATGTGCGTCACATGGCACTTTGAAAAATGCAAAAATGTGCATTTTTCAAGGAATTCGCAATTTACCACCAACTAGAAGTTGGTGGTAATTTGCGATTCCTTAAGGACATTTTGCAATTTTTTTTCCCTTCATACATTGCATTTAAGGAATCGCAAAATTTGCGATTCCTTAAATGCAATTGCAAAATAAGGAATCGCAAATTTTGCGATTCTTTATTTTGCACCAGATTTTGCCTAATACATACCATTTAACAAATTCGCATTCGCAAAGGCCGAAATTCTGCGAATTTTGGCCTTTGCGAATGCGAATTTGCTTGATACATGTGGCCCATAATCAGGTATTTTGCTGTTTTTGATGTTGGGCCTTTCTTCACAATTAGGTGTAAAATCGACAGATGCCAGGACTCTGGTATAACATGTGATTGTGAACAATGATTATATAATATATGGAGGATTCCGCCTCAAAATTTGACGTCATGCTAAAAATGACAGATATGAAGAGCAGTAGGGCCAGGGGACCCTTCCAGACCAGGACTTTAGATGGTGGTGAAGATTTGGCTTCCTTCTACAAGATGGGATGTAGCTGATCCAACCTCCTGCTGAAACATTACTTCCATTTTGGGGGAGTCACCTTAGCCTAACCGGTTTACAAATTACCAAAACTTTTTCTCGATTTTGTTGACACAAATTTTAAATAATATTTCCTAGCCCTTAATTCCTGATGTCTCTTTGCTAACCAGATTGCCTTTTTATAAGTCTTTCCTATTGCTCTCACTTTGAGAACTTGGACTGTATTAAAGGGAGGTCTGTTCATGGCTCGCATCTTTAATCAGTGCTCTTTTTTAACCAGTCCACAGAGATTTCGTGAACCAGCAGGACCCAGATTTGGTTGGGCCAAATGGCATTCCATTTCTGTTCGGACAGTTACATTATCTATTAGCTGCTTTACCACTGTACCCCATTTCTCTGTGACAGTACATGAGTTCATCAAGTCATTTTTACCTGAGACCAGCTGAGTCTTCAAATATCCTTATAGGATGCAAAAATGTATTAACATTGCCCCCCCCCCCAACATGGTCTTTAACTTTTCCACCTCAAGCCTCCCAAATAAGTAGTTATCTGAAGCTAGCAGCATATTTGAAGTGTCAATTGAAAAGGACTTGGGCAAATGGCCATTTTCATACCTTTTTCGCATTGGGAAGTTACACACTAATTTAGGCTAGCTCATAATTAATCAAAAACGGCATTATGGATGAAGGATTCACGAGTTAAAAACATTGGTTGATTCTTTGGGCACTTACCATTGAGGACCCACATTTCGAAAATGGGACAAGACTCTGGTCGCAGCGCTTCGCCTCTACGTGTTCTTGCAGCTTATAATACTTGGGGGTCTACAACGCGACCTGCCCAAGTTAAACTGTGAGCCTGTCCTCGCCATGCTAATTGAAAAAGTACAAAGAGATCTCTGCAAATGAGACTCCCTTCTCAGTAACACAATGGGTTGAGTTGCTCTCTTTAATATGATTGCTTACCCGAGGTTGCTTTGTATAGTGCAGCAATTCCCCTGTGCAGCCCCACCAGATCTTCAGCATTATCAGAAGCAAGTCACCGAAATCAACGTGGGGTAGTGTCTCTCAGGATCTCCGGAAAAAAGTGTATTCAATCCACGAGGCAGGAACTGGCATGGAAGTATTAAGCCGTACTATTACACATTGCAGCTTTCCATTATTAATGACTGGTTGCTTGGGGCGTGTGACCCTGCTATTCACGGTGAACTCCGGTTGTTTGAGTGATCAGATCTGTTGAAATACCACTATGGAGTCACGCCCCCGGAGTCGTGGCCACGTCCCACCATGCTGTATAGTGGGAAGTGGCTTAGCTGGCAGGAGAAGATCACTATGGAAACTCAAATGTGCTGAGCACAATACTTCGCCAAGTGATGAATCTAGAGGTGCTTAGGAAATGGGACCTCAGTGGTATCTCCAGAATGGGCGATGACTGGGGAGCGGGGCACCTGAAATCATGTGAGACACATGAAGAGGAATACAGCCTACACCTACCACAGTTTTTCCGATACTTGCTTTTGAGACATGCTTTAGACCAGTACAAAGAGATTCTGTCCTCTACTGAAGAGTTCCACCCGATTGAGGAAAAGATTACTGTGGAGGCGAGTGGCAGACATGGTATAACTGCATCTATTGTTCACTCACTAGATGTGCACCCAACAGATTTAGCTCCCTGCATATGGCCTGAGAGAAGGATATAGGGCCCCTGAAAGACAAGCAGTAGACTGCGGCTGACTCCTCGGGAGATTGGAATACTCACAATCCTACGTTTCATACAACTTAAATTCCTACAGAAAGTTTACTATCCCCCCTAGTAGGCTTTGGCGAATGAGAACCCTGCCTCTGTATGCTGTAGAGAGGATTGTGTATACTAGTTCCATGCGATCTGATCCTATCCAGTGATTCTGGCACAAAGTAGGGGTACATTGTATGGAGTTTTGGGAAGACTTACAGAGATATCCCCATAGTTACGCATACTTGGGGTATGTCATTGCAAAGAGAGACATTGTGAGGGCGGAACACAATCAGAGTAATTTAGCCAGGACAAACACAATGGCATATTGTGCTGTTACAGAGAAGGAGATTTACTGTGCGCAGGATGTCCGAATCGTCATGCTAAGATTTGGAATTCTTTATGGGAGTACTCACAGAAACCATGTGGCTGAAAAAAGGTGGGAGGGGGTAGTAGACATTTGGGTATGGTATTGGATTGGTGATGATGGCGAGCCTGCATATTAACATCCATGCTTGTGTTAAGCTTTTACAAAAATTAATAAAAAAATAACAAGCCACTTGTATTTATGGGACATTTCAATTATTCAGTTTTAAAAGATAAATTACAATCCAGTAACAAGTGCACAATCAGACCATCATCACTCTGAGAGATCTTATGAGATTCTAAAGCACAGCATTACGTAGATATGACAAGAATTTGAAGTGAAGACCTATAAGCCACACTTTGCACTTATCCATCTATTCAACCACTTCAGCAGGTTCATCTGCACCCAGTAGAATACCTCCCACCCCACGCAACTACCTCGCGTACACATACCAGCCTGCCTGCCAATGCCTGTGTTACCACCAGACCAGCACATCCAATGTACTTAATGTGACCTGTACCTAATTTCACACCACCTAAACGTAATCCTAACCCACTTTTGCTGCCACTGCGTCTCCCAGGCACCATCACAATAGCTGCTGAGGCCACTCCTGGGACAAAACCTACTGCAGGGGCCACTATGCAGAAATGGGAGGAGGAGGTGGAAGAAGCACAGAATGTGCCTGTGGCTGATGCGGACACAATCACAGCCCATCTGGCTGCAGATTTCCCAATAACAAACAAGTCCTTGTTGCAGCTGGGAGGACAGAGTCATAGCCCCTGTAGTAAGTCTGGCTGCAGATTTCCAAATAAGCAGCACAGACCTTGTTGCAGCTGGGGCGGACACAGTCACAGCCCCTGTGGCACGTCTGGATGCAGATTGCCAAATAACAAGTAGAGCACAGACCTTGTTGCAGATGGGGCGGACACAGTCACAGACCCTATTGCACGTCTGGCTACAGATCTCCAACTAACAAGCAAAGCACAGTCCTTGTTCAGCTGGGGCGGACACAGTCACAGCCCTTGTTGCAGGTCTGGCTACAGATCTCCAACTTACAAGCAAAGCACAGTCCTTGTTGCAGCTGGGACGACACAGGCATAGCCTCTGTGGTAAGTCTGGCTGCAGATTTCCAAATAAAGTGATACTAAAGGGGATGATGGACGGAGCGTTTGAGCAAATCAAACACTCACCCCCAGTCAACTGATCTGAGTTTAATCCATCACCATTCTTTAGCTCACTCTGCCATCCCAGTTCAGACATGGCCATATACAAATCAGTCTGACCCTGTGCCTCATGGGAACAGTCCAGCCCGAACTGCCAAGCCATGTCAAGAACAGCTGAGAAATATGCTATTGGCTTTCTCAGTTTTCCATGTCTTTGAATCAAAACTGATAATGCACATCCTTCCCTTTCACTGCAATACAGCTCAAATTCTTTTTCGTAGTCTGGCATTCCTAATGCTGGACGCAAAAACAATAGGTGATGGACAGAATGCAGAACAATGTCATACATTCACCCCAGTACAGAGATCTGGGCCTAAATCCATCGTTTTTTTGCTCACCATGCCATTCCAGTTTGAACCCAGCCATGTGCAAATCAGTCTTGACCCTGTGCCCCATCATGGGAACAGTCCAGCCCGAACTGCCAAGCCAGGTCCTCCCTGGACTGGAAACAAGCATCCAAGGACTGGTTTCGGGCTTTCAGCCCTCATCACCCTGGATAGCTTAACTCCAGTGGCATGGAGAGCACGCGGCTTACATCTGAGCATACCAGTCCCACTCGGGGTGACAAACGCAAAAACAATAGGTGATGGACAGAATGCAGAACAATGTCATACATTCACCCCAGTACAGAGATCTGGGCCTAAATCCATCGTTTTTTTGCTCACCATGCCATTCCAGTTTGAACCCAGCTTCACACAAACTTCTTTTTAACTGCTCAAAAGCCTCTAACTCAGTTTCTGTTAGGGTAATCGGGTCTTTTATGTCTGCTTTTGTCAATCTCTGCAATGGTTTTGCAAATACTGAAAATCCACTAATCCATTGAAGACAATAACCTACCATTCCTAGAAACATTATGACCTGTCTCTGTGTTTTTAGAGGTTGCATTGCTTGGATCATTTTCATTCTTTCAATTGTCACTTGTCTGATTCCTTTTGCGATTCTGTGACCAAGATATTTTACTTCTTGTTTACAAAACTGTAATTTTGCAGGAGACACTTTATGTCCCTCATCTGCCAAATGATTAAAACGAGTATTGGTATCTGTCACACAGTTGTCTCATGTTTTTGCAACCACAAGGAGATCATCATTATACTGCACTAATGTTGATTTTCCAGGTAAATCTGGATTTTCCAAGGATTTTTTTAGCAACTGATTAAAAATAGATGGACTCTCTGTATACCCTTGAGGGATACGGCACCATGCTAGAATACGTTCTTGGAATCTGAAGGCAAAAATGTGTTGGCTTTCTGGATGCAATGGAACAGTAAAGAATGCATTACAAAGGTCTATAACTGTATACCATTCTGCATCATGCGGAATCTGAGATAGAATTACCGCTGGGTTTTGGTACAACTGGGCAACATGGAACAACTATTTGATTAACCTTTCTCAGGTCTTGAACAATCCTGAAAGTTCCGTTTGGCTTTTTTATTCCCATAATCGGTGAATTACATGGACTGCTCCCAATTTCTTTTAAAACACCTTGTTTTATAAATTTTTCAATTACAGGTATGACACCTTCAATAACTTCTGCTTTCATTTTATACTCAGGAATGTTTGGATAATTTGCTCCTTGTTTTACTGTTATTTTTACTGGGTCTACATGTTTCATCAAACCCATTTTGTCTCCAGATAAATCCCAAATTTTAGCATTGACTGTCTCTTTTAATTCCTCAGGTAAATCATTTTTGTCAAAAGCAGAAAATAATTTACTTTCTTCTGCTTCAACCATTAACATTGTTAATTTATAAAGGCCATCTTCTTCTTGAGTTAGGAGCTCAATACCATCCGGTGAGCAATATATTTTACAGTTCATATTGCAAAGGATGTCTCTTCCCAACAAGTTTACAGGACTGCTATTACAGACTACAAATCTATGTTTGTCTTTAAATTTACCAATTTCAACTTTAACTGGTTCTGTTAAATCTGTTTTAATCTGTTGATTAGCTACGCCAACTACTTGGATTGTATCCCCAGAGAGAGGTAGGTTTTCTATTTCCACTGATCTAACAGTAGAACGGGTAGCACCTGTGTCCACTAGAAAAGTGATTTCTACATCATTCACTTTACCATTTACAAATGGACCAGACTGATCTACCTCAAGAGTGGCTCCAGGCACACACTCTTCCTCCCCTCTCAGGCACCGTCATAAGTAATCCTCAGAATCACTTCCTTCATTTTCTTTCAACCAATATTGTTGAGAAACATTTGACACATTCACTCTTGGCGGTTGAGAAACATTTGACACATTCACTCTTGGCGATCTGTTTATCTGTTATGTTATGTTATGTTAATAACACTTCTATAGCGCACAGATGCCCCAGCAAAGGGGCGTCCCAGCACTTCTGGAAGGGAATCCAGACACAACACAACAGAAAGATGGAGGAAGCACACAAAACAGAATCCTAAGAGGAATGGGGGACCAGATGCGTTTTGATGGCTCTCCTGAATTTCAGCAGCTCATCAATTTTGCGGATGTGGGACGGTAAAGAATTCCACAGCTTCGCAGCCAGGACTCGAAAGGAACGTCCTCCCGCTCTGCACAATCTAAATCGCGGAACTACAGCCAAGTTTTGGCCCATAGATCTCAATGGGCGCGAGGGAACATAAGGCTTCAAAAGATTGTCAAGAATCGGGGGGGAGGCCATCCTGAGGATCTTAAACGGCAGGCACAGTGTCTTAAAATTGATCCTCTGTGCCACCGGCAGCCAATGTAGAGAGCGGATGGTACTCTCAGCAGAGCAGAACCTCGGTAGCCCCACCAGGGCTCTGGCTGCAGCGTTCTGGATACGTTGCATCCGCGCGATTTCAGCCTGATTGGCACCCAGCAATAATGAGCTGGCGTAATCAAGCCATGATAGTATAGATGCTTGAATGATCAGCTGCCTGGTTGAGGCATCAAAGAACCTCAGGATAGGTCTCAGCCCTCGTAAGATGCCGAAACAGGTGGCCGCTACTTTTTTCGTATGGCCACAAAAGTTGAGGGCAGGGTCAAGCCAAACCCCCAAGTTCTTTACCTCTGTCACTGGGGTAGGGGTTACACCCAGCTCAGGGGGCCACCACTTATCATCCCAGAGATCCACTCGCTTACCCACTATCATGACCTCCGTTTTTTTGGCGTTAAGCTGGAGACAGTTGGTATTCATCCAGCTGGCCACTGCCAGGAGTCCTTCCCGAAATCTGGGGGCATCACGGTCGGAGTCCCCACTCAGGGTGACCGCCAGCTGCGTCTCGTCAGCGTAAGAGGCCATGGTCAGACCCCAATGCTTGACGACATCAGCCAGCGGCCTCTCATAAAGATTGAATAATGTGGGGCTAAATGACGAACCCTGAGGCACACCCAGATCCAGGGGATAGAGTTTGGACTAAAACGGTGGAGTGGCAACCTTGAAGGTCCGATCAGATAGGAAGGAGCGGAACCCATCGAGAGCAGTGCCCTCAACCCCTGCCTCTCGTAGACGTTGAAGTAGAATTGTGTGCGAAACCGTGTCAAACGCGGCACTTAGGTCGAGAAGTATCAGTGCCGCAGTCTGACCGGAGTCGAGCACAGAACGAAAATGTTCCGTCATAGAGAGCAGGGCAGTTTCCGTGCTGTGGCCCGCACGGAACCCATTCTGGGAAGGATCCAGAATACATTCCCTCGCAAGATGTTTAGTCAGCACGTCGTTCACATGGGCTTCCGCAATTTTCGCGGCCCAAGGAAGGAGAGAGATAGGGCGACAACTCTCAAGTTTAAGGGGGTCCAGGGTGGCCTTTTTGAGTATGGGTGTCACAACGGCCTGTTTCCACTTTATCGGGACAATGCCCGAAGTGAGGGAGAGATTAATGAGGTGGCATATTGGAGGGAGGCAGACAGCAGCAGATTCTCTAAACTGGGCAGGCTTCAGTGGGTCCTCTGGTGAGCCGGATTTAATTTTAGAAGCCAGTTTGTAAAATGCCTCCATCGACAAACTAGGTAAAGAGGATAAAACCTCACCTATGGTAAGTGTGGAACTGGAGGGCTCATCTCCCTGATTAATGGTGGGAAAGGCGCGATAAATAGCTTGAACCTTTTCCCTAAAAAAAGCAGCCAGATTTTCGCAGTGATCCACAGAGCAGACTTCTGCTGCAGTGGCTCTTTTGGCCATCAAGTCCTTAAGGACTTTGAAGATTAGCTTGGACGGATTGGGGCTATTTCTAAATTCCTGGGCGTAATAAGCCGCAAGAGCTCTACATACCGCTCTGTGGTATGATTTAATTTTGGAGAGATAAGCAGTTTTTTTCCCAGCCTCATAGGATATCCGCCATTCCCTTTCTACCTGTTTGCAGGCTTTTTTTAACAGAGCCAGGGGACTGTCGTACCATGGGCTGGGTTCTCTAGAACGGCATTTAGTCCAGGCGGTGGGGATTAGAGCATCTAAAGCACGAGAAACCCAATCACAATAAGCGTCATACCCAGCTTCCACACCAAGGTGAGAGCCTAGTGGGTTGACCTCCAGGAGATGATGAAAATCATCCAGTTTGAGTTTCTTCCAGTGATGTTTCATCACTACTCTATCTTGGGGCTTAAACGGATGCTCTTTAAGCACAAGAGAGATTTTCACCAGAAAATGGTCAGTCCAAGCTACAGGACTAGGCCTGGTTACCTTGGCCCCAGTTAGATTAGTAAAGAAAGGGTCAAGAGTATGGCCCCCCAGATGAGTAGGGAAGGTGACCAGTTGATTGAGCTGAAGGCCCTAAAAATCAGTAAAGGTACTGCTGATATTGGGCATATGGGCGCAATCAAAATGAAGATTAAGATCTCCAAGAATGCAAAAGTTAGCGCAGCCCAGTGCCAGGGAGCTGGCACATTCTGGGAGAGCCTTTCAAAAAGCACTGTCACAGCCAGGAGGGCGATAAATTAGGAGACCGGACAGGGTGAACTGATGGCTGATAGAGATTTTAAAGAAAGCGCTTTCACACCCCACTAGGTCTACTACCCTCCATTCACAGGGATAGCAGGATTTTACTACACCACCCCTAGATAACCGATTATGTGTAAAGATGGAGTAATCAGAGGGGAGTGCAAGATTAATGGCGGCCGCATCAGCTTCTTGGAGCCATGTTTCCGTCATAAAAAATACGTCTGGTAGTTCCTCACTAATAAGATCATGAAGTTCTGCGTGGTGCTTCGGTAGGGATCTAATGTTCAGATTCCAAACCGTGATACCTTGAGGGACCAAAGGTCTACTACGCAGGGATTTGACCGGGGAGAGCTCTCTAAGGGCACGAATAGGAGTGGGGGCAGTAAGGGACAATGTCGATCAAGTCCAGGTATACGGGCCACAGACGGGACTAACCGACTCATGGTGGCAGCGAGGGATAAAATGGCTAATGCCGAGCAAGTCAGCCCGAGAGTAAACATACCTCGACAGCATTTTCAGATGAGACCCTTACAAACAGAGTAACGCCACGCCTGACGCTGCCTTAGCGCGGACGGGCGCAGACGGGCAGGACTCTGGCACGACTCAGGCGCAGGGAAGGCGCACCCGCTGCGCGTCACCGCTGCGCGCTGAGTAGTGCGCCTTAAGTAGGCGGATCTCAAGTTGCAGGAGCGCTAGAACGCTCAGAAATGGCGCCCAGCAATGTCCTCTTCGCTCCCAATATGGCGAGCGTGAAATCAGACCCGCTCGAGCAGCGGTGAAATCACCAATTACTGTGCAGGTGAGTGGGCAGGAGGGAACACACCTTAAAAACAGGGAAAATAGAAAATAAAAATAAATCAAATACAAAATGGGACGTTTTAAAAGCGAAAACGCATGCACAGCAGCGCTAGCAGAATGTAATGCGAGGTTACCTGTCCAGGCTGGCCCCCCGAATACCGACGCCTTAAGTAGGCGGATCTCAAGTTGCAGGAGCGCTAGAACGCTCAGAAATGGCGCCCAGCAATGTCCCCTTCGCTCCCAATATGGCGAGCGTGAAATCAGACCCCCAGGACCGGACCCGCTCGAGCAGCGGTGAAATCACCAATTACTGTGCAGGTGAGTGGGCACGTGGGAACACACCTTAAAAACAGGGAAAAATAGAAAATAAAAATAAATCAAATACAAAACGGGACGTTTTAAAAGCGAAAACGCATGCACTGCAGCGCTAGCAGAATGTAATGCGAGGTTACCTGTCCAGTCTGTTTACCTGTTCACCTCCACAGAATCCTGTTTTTGTATTGTATCGCTGCACATTTACACAATTTGGAAGTGGCGGTTGTGGAATCTGACTTTGCTGATTCACTACTTGTCGCTATAGCTGTTGCTGCTGATTTATCTCATTTAACTGTCGCTGTAGCTGCTGCTGATGATTTATCTCATTCTGCATCTGTGGATTTAATGATGCATTTTTTAAATTTCTGGGCGGATTCTTACATTCGCACTTCCAGTGTCCAATTTCGCAGCAATTAAAACATGGGAGTTTCTGCTTTAATTCTTCAATATTACCCATCAATTTTGGCTTATTATAATTACCTTTAAATTTACCTTGATTCTGATTAACATTTTTGTTTTCTAAAGTTGCAATTTGTTGTTCAGCCACTTTTACCTGTGCCCACATAGCTTTTTCTTTTAGCTTCTTTTGTTTAGCATCTATCTCATCACTGCAGTATTTTGCTTTTCTCAAAATGTCATCAACTGAAAGTGATTGCCAACCAACTATTCCTGATCTAATCATCTCACCAATTTCTGGTCTTAAACCATAAACAAATCTGTATATGAAATGGTTCATATCCTTTTCACTCAATTTCTCGTAACCACTGTATTGTTTAAATACCAGCAGTAATCTTTCATAGAATGAATGTACTGATTCTTTTGGCTCTTGATTTGTTCTGTCTATTTTAACCCAATCTACTTCTTTTGGGGGAATCTTGTTTTTCAGCCACAAAATCACCTTATCATACAGATTTATTACATCAGCTGAAGGTGCACCTGTTACTTTATCTCGAACAGGTTCTTCTTTGGGCCAATCTATAGAAATTTTACATTCTGTCCAAAGATCCGATGGAACAACAATGTCAAAGAGTCCATCAAGATCAATCCACAGAACTTTTGAAATCTTAACAAATCTGTCTACCTGGCGATACCATTCCACAGGTTTTTCTCTCAATCGAGGAAAATCATTTGTAAACAGTAAAATGTCCTGTTTTGTCCATGGAACATGTACATACCCTCCACCAGCTATTTCTCTCATAGAAAACTCAGTTGCTATTTCCCCTCTTTCTCTTCTGTCTTCCTCTCTTTTCTTTGCCCATTTCACTCTCCATTTGCTTAATTCACCTAATCTTTTTAGAAACACTATTAATTCTTTTATATGAATTATTCTTCCTGTGGTGTTCATATTTTCAATACGTTTTCAGAGAAATCCACTCTGTAATGTTTCTGCAAATTTTTCTGTCTACTCAAATCTATTTCTAATTCAGCAGCCATTTCCTCTAATTGATCATACTTGGTTTTCGTTTTCCATTGTATACTTTTACAAATAAACAATAATTCATCATCCTGATATAGCTTTAAACTGTCAGGTCCAATTGTGCCAATAATCAATTCCTCCAAATCCGCCTTCAATTTTGCGACATCAAGTAATTTAAATTCTGGGGTCTGTGGAGTCTGTGTTAAATCTATTTTATTTATGCTCTTTTCTGGAGTTCCAGAATCAGATCCTGCAAAGGATGGAGTTTGCTCATTTGACAAACTTTGATTAAAAGTTAAATCGGGCATCATTTTCTCTGGGTGAATTTCTGTTAAATCTGAATACAATTTTTCAGCCACTTTCTGAATTTGTGCATTCAATGGAACAGTCAGAGCTGAATGTCTAATTTCCCTTTGATCAAAGACTGGAAGAACAGTTCCAATTATTACTGTACTGTTACTGCTTCCATGCTTTTAGTTAACTGCTGTATTAATTCATCTTTTGATCGGAAATATTCTGAGGGATTTGGTATATCCTCACATCTTTCTGTTCTCATTACATTTCTTGGGAATCCATTTCTCTGAACTGGAGTTTCAACATAATTTCTATTTTCTCCAGATGTACTAGAATTAGGTCTTGTTTCTACTCTCTCAGGAATTTTTGCATTATTCTGATTTAATCTAGGTGGTGTCTCATCATTAATTTCCCTAGGAGGAGCACTTGGAGAAGTTCCTGGAGGAACTCTCGGGGAAGACCATGAACAAACTGGTTGATAAGGTGGCGGTTTTGATTTTGTGATATAAATCTCTTCTAAAACCGAATCTTCTAATTCACTTTTCAGTACTCTTTTGACCAGTTACCTCACTAAATCTCGCTGGGTACAAACCATCACACATATCTGCATGTCTCCAACAACGCATTCTATCTTCATGAGTTTCTCTATTAATGTCTAATCTAGTGCCTCTTGTTACACCTCTGTTTTCTCGTTTTAATTCAAACATCTCATCCTCCCATTCAGCTAAATCCTCAAATTGTGTAGGTATAGGTTTTGGTACAAGAGTCATCATTTTTTCTCTCAAGTTTTTCAACACTTTAATGTTAAATGACCCATCTTCCAGCCATGCCAATACACCATCATTTTTGGTATATTCCATCCAATTCTCCATCCAAAGGCAAGTATGATAACCATATTTACCTAACATATAGGCTGCAGGTGTTTTCTACTCATGAAGTAATCTTCCATCTCGCGTTTCAATTTTCTTGTCATTTTTAAATATATTTTTCAATTTCTGTAACCATGAAAGCTTCTTTTCCTCTTTCATGTAATAATAATCCATGTTTTTAAACAATTTCGCTTACTTTGAAAAAGATCGCAAATATTTCCTTGTTGTTCCGCTATTCTAGCCAATCCGTGCGCGAAACTCACCAACAAGCCAATCAGGTTAAGTTACGTCACTATTCTGCTCAGCCAATAGAATTACTGAATTTCGGGAAGAACCAATCAGCTGCAAACCTGCCTAGTCACATGAGCCAATCAGTGCGCGAATACTGTGACGTATGTTAGCCAATCACAGCGCGACCCTAATGACGTATACTGCTGCTGCAGCTTCACTGTCCTCGCTCTGCTCTGACACTGACACCTCCTTTACAAAATATTTTCACAGCGCCAGATTTTACAAAACTTTCAATGGAATTCAGTTAGTAGCTCCACAAAAACAAACCATTTGTCTGTTACACTAAAATAAAGTGATAGCTTTCTCAATCATTCAAGTATTCTTTCGCGTGAAATAGACAATGCTATTTTCACAAAATTTTTTAATTTGTTGATAAAGTAAGTAGCCTTACCCTACCCTTCTAACACACACAATCATACAGAAAGAATCCCTAATCATTCATACATGAAATCTCGGTAGGACTTTAACCCACCGATAAAATCCTCACTCGCCAGTAAGAATAGACGATGCTTCCTTACCCTTTACTCAAGCTTGGATAAATTCTACTACTCTTTTCACAGTGAGTTTTAAAACAGGACAGGTGTCCCTATACTCAAAAGCCACAATTTCATAGACAATCCTCACTATACATTCTACCTAACACACCTAAAATCCCTAAACTTGTGCTGTACGTCCATAACACTTGTGATATACGACGATACCACTATTTTGAAACAGAACAAATGCACTGTGTAACTTCACTTGTCACACTACTCTGCACTGGCCAGTATAACTAGGAATTTTCACACTGCTGGAAAAAACCTTTCGACTACATATAACAACTGAACAAACTTAACATGTTTTAGACATGTATCCTATGTAATCGAAATTTGCCTAGCGTAGTAACGGTAAGTTTCAATTCTATTAAGGACACGGAGGCGAGGATTATGCTTTTCTCTCTTCGCTGTTTATTAACATAACATCGCACAGCAGCCAGAAAAGCATCAAAAACTTGAAAATATTTTAGTATTCCCAACACAGGAATATCAGAAAACATTGTAATAACATTATTTAATCACTACAAATCCCATGAGATGAACATTAGGCAGTCCTTCTTTAGTGTCCATAAATCCCAATAAAAGGCGTCCAACCAACGAACTCCTCCTCTTTCTTCGTGGCGAGTCAGGCCAAAGTCTCAAGCATCTCGTTTCGCACCATCATTCCCTGGCGGAAAAAAGAACAGCGTGAGCTAAGCCATACCCGCTAAGCATGAAGGCAAATCAACAAAGCAGAGCATCAAGTCAATCGACATGCAACCCAAGAAAAACAGTAACCATACTGCAAGTCGGAAAACGGATTACTTACTCCAGTACGGGCGGGATCTCCGCAGGAGGTATGGGTGGGATAATCCTCGCCTCCGTGTCCTTAATAGAATTGAAACTTACCGTTACTACGCTAGGCAAATTTCGATTCTATGTCAGGACCGGAGGCTTCAGATTATGCTTGTTTAAAGCTTGTCCACCACCAAACTAGCAATATCCACCACTGGCTTAAAATAGAACCTTTTGAAGGTGGAATCCGAAGACCAGTCCGCAGCGCGCATGAGGTCTTCTAATCGTGCCCCAAGGGCAAAAGCTTTTGAGGCCATGGCCCCTCTTGCTGAGTGAGCTCCGAACTGCCTCGTATCAATACCAGCTTCCTGCATCACCCAACGCACCCACCGGGTTATAGTGGGGGAAGAGACAGCCTTGTGCGGTTTGCGCAGCGCAATCAGTAACTGCCATTCGCCCGGAGGGCGAAGTTCCGTTGTAACATCCTCATAGGTTTTCAAACACTGTACCACACACAACTTAGGGGCATCTGCAAATGCCGGATAGGAAATAGACCTCGTAGCCGATTTCGTGCGTCGGCCCACGGTAAAGGTCACCCCATCCGGGGAGAACGCTCTCGCCGTGACATCCAGGGCACGCACATCAGACACCCTGCGACAAGACACTAAGCACAGGAGCATCGCCAGTTTAGCTGACAGTTCTTTTAAGGAAAGATACTTGTTAGGCTGCCAGGAAAGGAAAAGGTTCAACACCACGTTAACATCCCACAGGACGGAATACCGTGGCTCCGGCGGTAAAGCCAGACGCACTCCTCTAAGGAGTCGACATACCAGGGGATGCTCCCCAACCCCCACTCCATCTATCTGCACATGAGCCGCTGATATGGCAGAACGTATCGTATTAATCGTCCGGTATGCTAAGCCGGCAGTAGAGAGTTCTGCAAGAAAATACAGGATAGGAACGAGGCCTGCGACCATGGGATCCAAACCCCGTCGAAGACACCAACGAACCCACCTGGTCCAAGCCGATCTATACCTCTTGGCAGTGCTGCCTGCCCAGGTCTTGGACAAAAAGTGCTGAGCTGAGTTCGAAAGGCCAGGGAGCGACCAACGTCGCCTGAAAGCCTCCATGCCATGAGGCGGAGAGAACCCTGGAGGAGATGGTGAGGGACCCCGTCTGGATTGAGGAGAAGATGAGGAAGCCGGGGGAGTAGGATTGGAGAATCCCAGGAAAGTTCCAGAAGAACTGGAAACCACACTTGCGACCTCCACACGGGCGTCACCATCACCACGTCCGCCATCTGACGGCGAATCTGGGCCGCGGCCCGCACTATCATGGAGAAAGGCGGGAAGGCATACGGCCGTTCCTGACTCCAGTCTTGGAGGAACGCATCCGTCGCTTCCGCCAAGGGGTCCGGTCTCCAGCTGAAGAACCTCGGGAGCTGGAAGTCCAGACGGGACGCAAACAGGTCTATGGAAAACGGTCCCCAGCATGCCGCCAGCCAGCGGAACACTTGAACATCCAGCTTCCACAGGCTGGAGTCTCGAAGATATCTCGAGTGCCAATCCGCCACCTGATTGGCCCGACCCGGCAGGTATTCTGCCGTAACCGAGACTTGATGGGCGAGACAATAATCCCAGAAGTCTTTCGCCAGGTCCGCAAGGGCTCTTGATCGCGGACCCCCTAAGTGGTTCACATACCGAACCGCCGAGACATTGTCCATCCGCAGAAGGACGCATGACTTCACCGGGTCCCTCGTCCAACAACGGACGGCGAACGAACCTGCTAGAAGTTCCAAGCAGTTGATGTGAAGTCGCTGTTCGTCGGACGACCAAGCGCCGCCTGTGGAGAAATCCCCGCAGCGGGCGCCCCAGCCAGACCTGCTGGCGTCGGACCCGATCACCAAGTCCGGAACGGACCCGAAAATCGCGCGGCCGTTCCACGCCTCCATGTGGGCGAGCCACCAAGACATTTCCTCTTTGACCTCCACCGACAGGGGGATCAAGCGGTCGTAGGATAGCCCTCTGCGCAAATGGTGCGCTTTCAGTCGCTGGAGAGCCCGATAGTGAAGAGGGCCCGGGAATATCGCCTGAATGGACGATGAGAGAAGGCCTACTACTCTGGCCACCTGCCGGAGGGAGGTGTGCGATTTGGAGATAGTCTGCCGAAGCACATGCTTGATTTTGGCCATCTTTCTGGACGGCAAACTGAGAGTCGATTTCACCGAGTCCACCACAAAGCCCAGGAACACCATTTGCTGGGCGGGGGTGAAAACCGACTTCTCCCTGTTGACAATAAACCCCAGACCTTGTAACAGGGAGACTGTCTGAGACAGATGGGCGGCCAAATTGCTCGGGTCCTGGCCCAACAGCAAGATGTCGTCCAGATAGACGATAAGCCGAATCCCCTGACTCCGCAGGGTTTCGATGGCCGGGTGCAGAATTTTTGTAAAGCACCAAGGGGCCGAGGAAAGACCGAACGGAAGGGCCTTGAACTCGAACACCATGTCTTTCCAGCAAAACTGAAGGAAACGACGATGCGGGGGGTAAATCGGAACCACCAGATACGCATCCTTGAGGTCCAGACGGACCATCCAGTCGTTCGGGAGCAAAACGTCCCTCAAAAGATGGATGCCCTCCATCTTGAAGTGGTTGTACACCACTCAGCCATTGAACTCCCTGAGGTTGATGACTGGTCGTCTGCCCCCGTCCACCTTTTCCACAAGAAAAATATTGCTCAGGAAACCCCGGGGGTGGCGCGTTGTTCGACAAATAGCCCCCTTGCGCAGCAGCACCGAGACTTCTTCGTCGATCAAGAGCGCGTCCGATTGAGAAAACGTTATGGGCCGAGGAGGCTCCGCCTGGCACGGCTGGTCGTAAAACTCTATGCGGAAACCCCGCACGGTCTGAAGGACCCATGCGTCCGTTGTAATAGCCTCCCATGCCTGGGGGAAACACGCCAACCTCCCCCCAATAACAACCTGATCCGCAGGGATAACACTCACCGTGTGAATTGTTGCCGCCGGAGTCGTTCCGGAAGTTTCCGCGTCCTCTGAAACGCTGACCTCTGGTGGGGTAAAAGTTGTTGTAATTCGCGGAGGAGTTGTAGCCTCCTCTGCCGGAGCCATGCCCTTTTCCGGGCTGTTGCTGACCACCACGGCCGGTCGTGAGGCCCCTACCACGACCAGCCCCCCGGGAAAAACGCTGGTGGAAGACCCGCTTGATGGTTGACTGGGCCTTATCCAGGGAGGTGAAGGTGGAAACAAACTTCCCCAGTTCTTTTATGAGCGGCTCGCCAAAGAGCCCTCCTTGGGCAACAGCGCCAGCTTCCGACGAAGCCAAATCGCCCAACTTGGGATCCAGTTTTATCAGCAGCGACCGACGCCGTTCGGTCGAAAGGGCACAGTTGGCATTCCCCAGGAAGATAACAGCCCGCTGCGCCCAGTTGGACAGTACTTCCGGGCAAATGGCGCTGCCCGACACCTTGGCTTCTTCGGCCATATCGAGGATTTTGGTGAGGGGGCCGATGGTGTCCAAGAGCTTGTCCTGGCAGGAGCGCCAGGAACGGTCGATCCCCTTCCGGGGGTCCTTCACGAACTTCGCCATGAAGGTGGCCATTTTCCCATCGAGTTCCGGCGTCATGGCCACCTTCCCATCCAAGGTCGGGCGTGGACATTCGCCCCTCAAACAGCTGCGCGCCTCCTTCTCCAAGGGCTTGCGGAGGCGGCCCGCTACAAACTGCGCCACCTTGTCACCAGGCGCCCAAGCAGCCGACCGCGGGTGCATGATTTAGTCCGGGTCCAGCATGCCTGAAGTGTCTTTGGGCAATTCTGTCGAATTGGACGCCGGTCGCCATGACCGCACGGAGTCCTTGTCGTCGTCGTCGTCCGTTTCCGTGGGGGAGACACCCCCCGGGGAGGCCGGGACAACGTCCGCCGGCGTTGAAGGGGTCTGAGGCGGAGGCGCCTCGGTGGCCTACCCGGACGCCTTAGCCAGGAAAGCGTCGCGTAGGCGCTCGAAGGCGTCCTTGTCCACACCTTGTGAACCACTGGGACCCGCGTCCCCACGTGGCTTCTTGGCCGCCGGAGGCCGGCAAGGATCGTTGGCGGGAGCCCCCCCTAGGGCCGGTGCCAACTTGGCACATTCTTCGACAATGCGGGCTGAAAGTCTGTCCTCCATAGGCCCAACGATTTCTTGCACGCACCGGTAAATCGACTGGTCCACAGCCGCATAGAACTCGTCGTCTTGGAGGTACTGGTGTGACTCCTCCTCCTCGACGTAGTACCCCTCAGCCATGGCGTCCACCACGCAGTAGAGAATAAATTGGAAACTGAGGGTTCCGATGGCGTACACAGACAGCCACGTGTGGGCCAACCGAAGGTTAGCAAGGATTGTAGGCCGGTGGAACCGAGCAATCAACAAGGCAGCACCAGCCTTCACAGCGCGCCGACCCTCTCTCCAGAGACCGGGTCTCACCGCCTCCCAGCGCGCTCGAGCGGGTAACACCCCAGCGGAAGCTGATGTAGGGAAAAGGTGCTGAAATCGCCCGCAGGCTTCAACGTGGTTACAACCACCAGTACAGACCCCACCCGGGCGTTCAGGCACAGGACAGTACAACCCAAGAGGGCGTCAGGGTTAGGCGGCAGCGGGCACTTGCGACGTCTGCTCCCCAGCGCGGCTCCAATCAGCGAGACGGAAGCTGCGCGCGGGCAGGCGAGACGCAACGGCGCCCTCTAGCGGTGAACTCAACACCGCGGAATACACGGGGACATCGCGTAAGGGGCGAAGGCGTCCCCGCGATGGAAGGGGCTCTGGAAGGGAAGAAAAACCCCACAGGCCCCCCAAAGCAACAGTCAATGCAAATAGAATATAAGAAAACACAAAACCTCAACAAACACAAAATGTGCAAGAAAGGGAGAATAGCACTTAACTGGCTGCGAAGCAGCGAAGAAAGAGGAGGAGTTCGTTGGTTGGACGCCTTTTATTGGGATTTATGGACACTAAAGAAGGACTGCCTAATGTTCATCTCATGGGATTTGTAGTGATTAAACGATGTTATTACAATGTTTTCTGATATTCCTGTGTTGGGAATACTAAAAAATTTTCACGTTTTTGATGCTTTTCTGGCTGCTGTGCGATGTTATGTTAATAAACAGCGAAGAGAGAAAAGCATAATCTGAAGCCTCCGGTCCTGACATAGAATTACCATGTAACATGTCAGTTACCATAGTAACCGTAACTCTGCTACCAAGTAATTGATCCAGCGCTCCTAACGAAAAACTGTCTCACCAACGTTACCTATCTCCACAATACTTACCATTAATTATGAATCACTTACCAAGGCCCATAAACCAACGAGACAATTTTTGAGCGACTGAATCATGTGACCTAATTAATCAGAACTATTCACAAACTATTTACATAATTATATACATCTGCAGTTTATAATTTCTTACCATGGATTTAAACATATGTTATTTAATTAAGTCACTAAGGCGACTGGATTAACTGATGGTAACTAGACCATGAATAAACAAGACCAGCTTGTCGTTTCAAATCTAATTTTTATTAACTTTATTATTCAAAGAAAGAACATTTTTAATTAAGAATCTTTATTTTATTTCAAAATGAAAGCAACATTTTATTAAGGAAAAGATTTATTAGACTGACACTTCAAAAGCAAATCAATCAGCATGAATTAAAGCAAAATAAGTTTCCATTCCCTAATTCTAACACCCTCTCTAAAACTTGCTTCACCTAGAAAAAATAATCTTTAAAAAACTGCTGTCCTTACTTGCGCCAAAGAGTCCAACAGCACGTCACGCCCTTCAGGAATCGGGAAACAAGAGAAGATCCCCTCTTGCCCATGAGGCCAAGTTTTATACCTTTCTAACTAGCTAATCTTCTCAAAATTGTACATTTTTCTTTGTCATCCAGAGTTCCCATTGACTGTCTTATGTCAGACCATATTGTGTCATCACCATTTTCAAACCGAGAACGGGCTCTTTTTTAGCCCTATTGTCCCTTGCTTTCGTGTCATTTCGCTTCCTCGAAAATGTAACATTTCACTCGAGCTACAGTTCATGACTTCCTTGCCTTGGCAATCTTGCCGCTTCCTGTCCTTGAGTCTTTCTCTCCAAGAGCACGTTTAGCACAACTTATTAAACTGTATTTTTCTGACAAAATTGTCGACATGGTAAAAGTTTCCACTTCTGTGCAAGGCTCCTTTCTGGACAGGATTGGAAACACCATCTTTTTGCAGGCCTAAGGCCTCTTTCGGAAACTATTATTTAAACAAACACAAAACATTAAATAATTAGAGAATTGAGACCCATTCTGTTACCCACCCCCTTTGCTAATTATTAACCCATTAATTTATGTTACCTAGCTGAGCACACAGAGCAGCATTTATATCTACCTTATTCTTTTAGGCCACAAGGATTCTCCACAAGCTTTTGCCACAGAAAAGACATAACATAACATAAGCACACAAATAAGCACATGCCGTTAATTAAACAGCCGCATTTAATACTGACAAAGACAATAGACAAGGTTAGTTTATTATTTTTCACACACTTGCAATTGCAACATAGAGCATAAAAATGTGTCCCACATGTTTTTCTGAATGTATGCATTTTTAAATCTAAGTTGGTTAATGATTTCAACACATGCTTATTAATACAGTTACATTGGTTATGAAAGTTTAACTTTGCAAGTATGAACAAAATTTTATTCATCACCTCGCTCCATCAAACCCCAATAATTCACAACAAAAGTGATGTCCACCAATAACACGTTCATAAAATCCCAAACTGAAAGTCAACTGAGAATACACAAAGAGGCAGTTTGCACATACTCGTGTCAATGTTTCAGGATTTCCATGTGGGTACACCACGCTTGTGCTCCGCGCTTGTGCTGGGGTTGGGCAGTGTGAGACGACTGGGGAAGAGCAAAGAAAGTGCTCAGAATCACACAAGCTATACACTTGGAAAAATCAAATATAGTAGAACAATGAAGCATGTCCAGGCTGGGCTGTTCGCTGACAAGTGCTCAGGATCAC
This sequence comes from Lissotriton vulgaris, assembly GCF_964263255.1. NCBI lineage: Eukaryota > Metazoa > Chordata > Amphibia > Caudata > Salamandridae > Lissotriton > Lissotriton vulgaris. Next base: position 195,126,313 of record NC_141694.1, read on the forward strand.
ACAAGCTGTTCCAATTGTTTAACCCAATTAAGTACAAGCAGGCTAGGGCTGTCAGATGAAAAGAACACTGGTGGGGCTGGCATGCCCTGCTCTTAAAACTAGAGGTTTCTTCTTAGTTTCTGTAGGTTTCCTTTAGAGGTTATTGTTTCAGAGTCCTTTTCAAAACACACATAGTTTTGTTTAAAAAATCTGTAGTAATGAGGTCTACTGACAGAATGTAGTTTCAAGTAGATTTATTAAGATCAGTTAGAAGTAGTTGAGTTGTAGAGATGCAGCCCCACCAGGAGCAGTCTGCCTGCTGCTCAGCCCATACTCCAACTGTCATACTCAAGCATCCAGGCACCCAAACATTCCATTCAAGACCATCACACCAACATTCCATGCATCACATTCACACTGGCTAAGCAGCTAGGGAGAAAGTAACAGAAAATAACCAGATAAATATAATACAGGTTACAACAGTACCATATAAAGGAATCCTATGCACTGCAGCACCTTTCATCCATAGCCTGATTAAATAGTATTAGATCACCTCCATACTAAAAGAACTTGATTGGCCTCACTTACTGGTCCACACAATCTTCAAAATCATCTGCATAATTTACAAAGCCATCAAGACCAGCACTCCCGGTTATCTTGCAGACAAGCTCATCATCTCTGGCCGTTCTCTGGACACGCACAACCAGGACACCACCAGACTGCAGACTAACAACTCTTAACAAGAAAAAAAAAGCAACAGGCCTTTTCCATCTATGCACACAGGATCTGGAACAACATAACCGTATCCATTAGGACCGCTCAAACGCGGCTCCAAATTAGGAAAGAGATGAAGATTCACCTCTTTAAAGAACACTACATCACAATGCATGAACTGTCCACAACCCAGCTTCCACTCCTATTACTGGCCAACTTTAAGCTTTCCCATTACCATATACAGGGCTCTGCTATCTTTTGACTAGGCGTGACCTGTAGAAATACTATATACCTACATACATAAATGTATACAATGAAGATCCTTACAAATGTTACATCACAGACCAAAATATTTAAGCAAACCTAACCGACCTCCATCCACTCCCCAAGTAACCCCTGCAACACATCTGAAGACAAACAAAATCCCCTAACAAATTCCACCGGGGAACATCCTTTACAAGAAATGTTTTACAACGTGGTACCATTACCACGCAAGTTTTACAACGAAAGTCGTTACAACGACTTTCGCTGGAGGGCGCTCTAGGATAGGGAATAGTTAAATTTACTATCCAACACCTTCCCTACTATCCACGGGGACTGGAGTTGGAATAGTAAATTATACTATTCACTATCCAGCGCCCCCTAACGCAAGTCATTGTAACGACTTGCGTTGTAAATCCTGTGTCGTAACGGTACTTGTCGTAAAAGCACGCGTTGTACCGTCATACATCCAATTCCACCACCAAGCTTTTCCTCAGTAAGCTCTAAATTAACATTACTTCCTGCAAACAAGCCAAAAGTGTACACAACTTGTTTATGTAGGAATCTGGCCTACATGTGAAAGCAGTCCAGCAAGTGACAACGTCTTTGGAGGTTTGATAGGGAAAACCTGTAGGGATGAATATGATGGCGAAGAAGTGGAACGAGGGAATAGCAGGTGGTATTACTACCTTATTGATGCCCTGCCAACTGTGTTGTGGCCATAGTTCTGCAGAGAGTCCTTGTAGAGCACTGGTTTGGGGCTCTATCTGGGCCCCATTGCAACATAGGTCTCCACCAAAAGCTTGCTGAAGTCCAAGAAAGCATGGGTGAGGCAGCGACTGGCCCTCCTGGTTAAAGACAAGGTGAGGTTGTGAAGACCTCTGCTCACAACGCTGATGGATCCATGGCAAACCAATGTGACGTGTGTCTCATAATTTGTTTTTATAAAGCAGGATATTTCTTGTTCCACATAATTTTTTTTGTTTGTTGCCTCTGGTAGCCTCCTTATCTTTGACAGGCTACAATGACACACAACATGGCGCCCGCTCGCACACAGACTCAGCTGGTTCTACTTTAGACACAGCAAACACTTTTCTGTACGTGCATTTTTTATATTGATCGTAACTGCACGCAGGGTTCTGTCACGATAGGGAGTTAACAAAGACACTTACTTGTGCTTCCTTATAGGAGATTTGTATTTTATTTCTAGGGTTCTTGGTAATTTTTTGACCTGCCCTTACGGAGTGCATAGGGTCTTTTGGACCACTTACGTCGTGGGATGTAACATCATTTTGGTAAGTATTGTATCCTCACTCATCTAATTTTATGCCCAGTACCTATATTTTTCATTTTTACTAATAACAACAGTATTGCTATATTCTTTGACATTGGCTGAGACCAGACTGTTTTATCCAAATGACGCCTATGAACAAAGGCCCGTACGGATCGCATCACTGAAAACCTTTTCATAATAAGACTTTTTATGGACAAAGCTATATTGATATTCCCTGGCTCTCTTTGCATTATTAAATCAGTCTAGCTGTATCCTGTAGCACCATGTAAACATATTCACCTTCCACTGTGCACGCCACTGCGCCATCTGCATTACGTAATTGAACTTAAACTGATCAATTACAACTGATGTGTCATTTTCTAAGACATGTTCACAGTATCGAAGAAGAACTAGTGATTGCTTACTAAGGGGTTGAGCAGCCAGTTCAGGTATTTGTCACTGTAGTGATACTTTGGGTATCATTCTCTTACAGATTCCTTTGAGGTGTTTGGGCCAGTCTTGGGTCTGCACCAGCTCCCTGATGCCCTGCGAGATGGTGCCATGGAGCTCAGTGCCCCCTGCCTCTGATGAAATGCAGACCTCTGCTGTTCATAATCATCAAGGCCTTCAGATGAGCACTGGCCTCCCTCACTGGGGCTGCTGCTCCTCCTCTGATGACTCTTTGCCCCCTCCTAGCATTCTTCTCTCTACATCTAGTTGTGTGCGGTGGTGGTGGAGGCGTGGTCTCACGCTGGGGCATCAGTGGCAGCACGAGCGGAGGCAGTGGGATTGGTTGTGGGAAGTAGCACAGTGGTGACTGGGGTTACAGTAAGCCATGGTGAGGGGAACTCCTGCTGTGCAAGGCTCAGTGGCAGGCAGGCCTGGGAGTTGTGGCACTGGTTGTTGCTCCGTTGGCAGGTATGGTTATGACAACAGTAGAGATGAAAGTGGTACTATTGTGCTCATGGCAGTGATGTCTGCTGGAGAGTCAGGAGTGTGGGCAGTGGCAGAGGGGGTGTGTGATTACCTTCCCTGCTGGGTTGTGAGTGTTGGTCCACCCACACTTGATAGTTCTTCACCAGTGTCACCTACACCAGGAAACGAAGTATGAATACATTTGTTCGATGATAGAACACTTCAAAGATTTGTCACACCACAACAATGATATGATGATTTTATTAATTGTTTATTGTACGTGTTTCTAGCTCGTGGGCCCAGCCACAAGGGCAGCAGAGCGCATTACAGTAACTAGGGCCCTTTCAAAACAAAGTTGCAAAAGATGAGAATACATTAAGTTGAGTGTTGTCTTATCAGTTAAAGTCTGAAAAGGTGCATTTTCAAATTATTTCATAATGCAAGGAGATTCAGACTAGCTGAAATAGTGGACGAGGCAAGAGAAGGCTTAGATGTTTTGACTTTTCCGGGTTTATGGATTTGTAGAAATAATTAATTCCCCCCTTTGGTATTCCATTGTCCTCTCGTGAACTGGAGTTTGGTCTCTAGGTAAACAGCGAGGCCTGAGTGTATTGTGGTATTTGTCATGCAGGCTATCCTAAATTCTACTCGAGCTTCAAGTGGCAGTCAAGTGAGGTGGTTTAGGATGGGATAAATGTGATCAGATTTCTAAACTTTATAGCCATCCGGGGGACCACGTGTAGGACAGCTGGAACAGATGCAGTAGAGGTTTCTGGAAGGCCCGCAAGGAACTTGTTTCCCCCCCATCTCGCTATGTACTAGTTATTTTCTTATTATTTTGCTGACCCCTTGTACTTGTAACCGTTCTTGTCCTGTGAGTTGTATTTTGATATGTGCTTCTGTCTGTATTCCTATTTGACACATGTACTGCAACTATTACCTTCCTTTCCTCACAATTGTAAAGCGCTCTGATATCCCTTGGGATCATGTTCGCGCTATATAAAACTTTATAAATAAATAAATAGTATTACCTTTTTCTTCAGGAGTAAAACAAGGGTACGTACTGCAGATCTGAACTCGCCTTGAGAAACCTTCCGTTCACGTTGAGGAAGCGGCTACTCGAATATAACATCTACTCGAGAGGCAGAAAGAAGCAGCGCCCTTTTGCGCTGCACATGGTGCAGTTCGCGCTGATTTGCCAGCGTGAGAAATACACCAAGCGCAAAAAAAATTGGTGCGAGCGGGGTGACGTAATGCACTCTGCCGCTTGCAGAGCTCCCCGTAGTGTGGAGGAGTTTTTGGGTCACTTTGCGGAGTTCCGCATAGGGGAGCTCCGCGAACCCCGCCCAGGCCTAAGCATTCTTTGTATTCTATGTTCCATTACTGTTCACTGTTCAACTGAGGCGTTCTGCGGGAGTTGGAGATACAGGTGCTCCAATTAAAGAAAGATTTAACTTCCTCTCCGCGTTATCTTCTTTCAAATTCCACGGGCATATTTGTGCAACTTGTAATTGGGTCTCACGTTTATACTGAGAGTTGGAGGTTAATGCACTCACCTGCCTCTTCATCGCCTGAAGCTTCTGCACCACCCTGAATGACCTCGGTGCTCATCTGGCTGACGATTAAGCACTCCTACACCTCCCAATGGTAGAGCTCCAACACAGCTGCTGCTCCGCCCCTAAATGTGTGCTTTTCCTAACAGTGTTTCGTGATTATTTCCTTCACAAGTCACTTGAGGTCCTGGAAGCGCGTTTTACTTTTTTCACAGAACGCCGATTGATGGACACTGCATTCACCCGGTCAGTAATGTCCTGTTGTCCCTCTGTTTAGCTCCCTGGAAGTATTAACACTTTCTGCAGATAACTAACCCTCACACCTCCAGCACTTTATGAGTTGTTACGAGGCACCTAAGGAGAGGGAGGGGCTGCAGTTAGAGGTGTAGGGGCATCTATTGAGATGCCACGCAGCCCTGAATGTGTAGTGTCTGTGCAAATTAGAGGGGCCTCGCAAATTCAACTCCTGCCCAGGGTCCCCAGAATCCTAAAACCGGCCCTGGTCCTATGCTTGTTCTATGTAAGTGACCAGTGAACCTAGCTTCCTCCTTTACCACCTCCCAGTACTTGCAGCTTCCTCTAATCAAATTCTACCTTCTGCTGTTGCTTGGAGGTCATGGTATAAAATCTATCTGGAGTTCTGGATAGCTTTCTGTAGGTTGATTTTAAAGTCCTAAATGGCTGGTTCAGATAGCCTTTTTGTTCAGGCGTCAGCAAGTGATGATTTTTATGGCTCGCAATGGTGATGTTAAACAGTGATTCGCGTTTCTCTTTTCTTTCCCTTCTTTTTCTCTTCTTCCCCCCATGTATATGTGATGCTCCATGTAAATATATTTTTTTTTCAATAAAAAATTACTGAAATTAAAAAAAAAAAGTGTGAGCTCTGTGTACCTACTGGCAGCGATGCTGCTTACATGGTCTGACACACTCCATGCTTCTTGTGATGTAATTTCCTGTTACATGGTACTTCAGTATTCTACTTCTACAATATGAGTTTTTATAGCTTTGGGTTCCATATAAATTACTTCCCGTTAGCCTTACTAAAGAATACCAAAGTGAACTGTGGTGACACTTATAGCACCCATCTTACTTTCATGTGGCCTTCCTCTAAAACGTCGCATTTATTAAATGTTGTATTTTTGGTCCCGATGCTGCCAGTGTTACTTCAGGTCATTTACGCAGAAATCAACACAACTCCAACTACTTCCAAATTTATACATTCAATATTTGGGTTATTTTACAGAGTATAATTAAACTTTCTTTCTCAGCAGCTCTGCAAAGGAACATAGGGGCATATTACCAAGCAATAGCGATAATTATCGCTATTGCTTGGTTAGAGACAAACATTTACCGCAGCGCTGCGGCGATTTTTACCGCAAATAAACCTTGTTATTACCAAGGTTTAACGCAAATGCGGTTAAAATCGCCGCAAAGCATGAATATCACTGAAAAGTCAGCGATATTCATCCATTAGCGAGCTAATGCTCTTAGCCATGTTATCCACCTCCCATTGGATAACATGGCTAAGAACTGCTCAGGGCAGGTGTTAGCTTTTGGAGATATTCCCACTTAGCGCGAATATCTCCAAAAGTTGGTAATAGGAGATAGCGGTGTTAGCGACTGTTTTCAGTCTCTAACATCTTGGCACGCCCACTTTGCATCTCATTAGTGATAAATATCACTGAAATGCAAAGTGGGGCCCAAGATGGTCGCTATCTCCTACTAGCTGTCGCTAACTGGTGTTAGCGACAGCTAGGTAATAGGGAGATAATTTTATCTCCGCTTTTTTGGCTTTTAAAGCCAAAAAAGCGGAGATAAACCCCCTTGATAATATGCCCCATAATTTGCTTCATCTGTAAAAGGATATCAACACACAGAAAGAAAGGTGATATGTGGAGCCACAGTGCCACCCGCAAGTGCAGACACCATGCGTGGCCAATAGTAAATGGTTTTAAGAAAAAGAAGATCCAAACCTACTTGGAAACATCTTGGACCAAAAAATAAATAAACAAATCTTTATGAATGCTAGGTTTGGTATCTTTCCAGGCTCATGTCATTTGGCACCATGGAAAAGACCTGAAGAATTCGGGGCGTGTACGCTTTGTAAATCTGGTCAAGAAAACATCATACACCTAATGTGCCTTTGCCCGAACCTGGAAGTCGAAAGAAAAGCGGTACTTAAGAAATTATTTAATGAACGTGGTATAAGAACCTGTAGACAGGCTCTTATGGCAAGCTTAGATCCCGAACACCTAACAATTAACTCAGCATTTGTGAAATTTCTTATATTAGCCAAGAAAAAGTTGGACGCTTGTGTTTGATTTTGTGTAACCACTCTCAAGTTGCTTAATGGAATAATTTTATGGGTCAGAGTACTTTTTATTGTTTTATGAGAAGTATTTGTATATAAGCAATGCATTAATATTTAAGTAGTGTATACATTTTTTATCCATATTTTGTAGGATTTTAATTAATCAAACAAATAAATAAACATGAAACACTCACAGAAGGTTGTGACCTTACGTCCCAGCCCACGCACCTCCAATCACTGGCTAACTAGGCACTCAGTACGGAAGGTGTGGGGCATGACGGGAAGTGTGGAGAGGTGGAAAAGCAATGATTTCGATTTCTCTAACCTGGATCAGCTGGCGTCATTAAGACTTGTGGGCTCATTTAAAAGCCCCCTTGCTTCACTTTTAACATCGGAAAAAGTGACATACGGGCTGCGCAAGGGGCTTGTAAATAGGCCTCTCGGTGTCTGGCTCCTTGTTAGTTTAAGACCGGTCCTATGCTGATTTGGAAAATTTCACTGCAGGTGTTCACATTCCTCCAGGCTAGCATTACTGAATATATTTATAAGCTGCGGTGCGAAGGGCACCTTTTTGAGCAGCATCTCATTCCTCCCAGTCAGCTTTGAAGCAAAGGCTGTTAGACCTGCTGCTCAGCCAGTGTGAGTGTGCTGGGTGGAATGTTGGTGCATGGTGATGCATTGGAATGTTGGGTGCCTGTCATGGGCATAGGAACTGTGGGGGACATGGGGGACATATCCCCCGCAGATTTTGGAGTGGGGGGGACATGGGGGACAAGGGTGGGGGGGACAAGGGGACAAAAGAATTTCCCCTCTCCCTTCTGTTATGCACAGGGCCATTAGCGCGCGAAAGCGCTACCTAATGGCCCTGTACTTGACGTGTGATTCACCTGCCCGCAGTCTAAAGAGGCCACCCGCCCTCTGCCCTTTGTTATTCTGCCGTAAGGCTTGGCCCTGGGCCAAGGATTTCAAAAGACAGCTGTTACATACTCTCTCTTGCCTCTCATTTTCTTTATTTGTTCCCCCGTGAAATGGATCCAAAAAGGAGCAGAGCACTTTAGCTGGAAATGTCCGAATTTTCTTACAGGGTTCTATCTCAAAGTACAACCTCGGGACGGAGAGAACAAAGTATCAAAATAAGAAAAAATATTAAATACCCAAATAAAGCAATACAGAGTGGTCAGCAGACAGGCCAGATTGTTATTTACACCCATGCACCTTAGCGCTGCTTTACAGAGTTTTCCAGTGAAGCGCTACTTTCTTTTTATCTTCTTTCTTTGAAAAACATTGTTTTCCCAGGGTGGGGAAGTGCACCATTCATAAAGGGACTGCAATACCTGGTTGAGGGGTGGACTGGAAAACGTTTAATATGAGCGTTTTCAACTGTTTTAATTATTTTAGCCTATAAAATGTGTACCACGGCTCTGTGTTGAGGGATTTGGTCTATTTTAAACCAAACTGCTTATATTTTATAATGATATAAGCAATGGACATTGAAACGGCCCTTCCTAGTCCTGGAGTCATGTCCAAAACTTTTCAGGCAAAATCACTTACTGATTTCTGAATAATGAGTTTAAAACATTTAAGGTAACCTTGTTGTTCCTGCTTACATTTCCCATGCTTTGCTCATCCTTGCATTCAGTGTTTGCTTTTTACAGGGTGTTGTTACTTTTTTTCAGGCAGCATTTTACTCTTGTCCAATGCATAATTTGATTTGAGTCTCAGCACAATTGGGTTGTAGCTGAAGGCAGTGCCAGTTTAACCCAGTGGGGCAGTATGGTGTTCAGTGGGGGACAGGACGTGGCACTCTGGCCAGAGCTGCCAAATGTGGAACTGGAGCACCATTTTCAGCCTTCATGACCAGTCCACCAGTCCACACTCCTGACAGAGCTCATTCCGATGCTACACCTTAGAAGGCCCGATGGACCTTAGAAGCCCTGGTGTCTTAGCACCAGCAGGTGGACCCTAACGGTGGCAAGTGTAGGTTAACCTTGAAGGCCTGTCCACCACAATCCATGCAGTTCATCTCCAGTCTTGCGAGCAGGCATACGAAGAAGCACACACTAGAGCGACAGTGACTCTGTCACAAGACCCTTGAGGCCAGTCCACGTTGTCATTAGTACCTCCATGGACTTTTTCAGCACTAGTAGTGCAACTTACATGGGGTTGGTAATGTTGAATTTGCATGCACATTAAACTCAGGGGCTGATTATGATGGTGGTGGGACTGCCACATCACCGCATCGTTGAAAGTCCCACCACCATTGATGACTGTATTACTGCCCGCCATATTCCAATGGCGGGCGGTTCCCTGGCACTCGGAGAGACCGATCGCCACGCATACTTCTCCCTTCCATAGGGAAGGGAGAAGGCTAGGATCCTTGTGTCTTGCAGAAAGGAGAGAAAAGGGTGTATCTGCTCTTCAGGAAGGATATACAATGCAGAAAGGGCCGGAATAGCCACTTTGGCATTTCCTTTGTGGGCTGCAAGCTAATGATGCTTAATTTAAGTTGGTGTCTGCAGGTGAGGCGAACTGTATTCTTTGTTAGAGACCGGTACATTATTTAAACCATCAGACTGTAAAACTGAACAAGAGAAAGGCATCAAGAGTTGTTGGCAAAAGGAGGAAGGGAAATATGGAAAACAGAGAATAAGGAGAAAGCAAAGATGAGAAAGAACCTGGAAGAGTGAGATAATGTGGAGGGAGAGTATAATGGTGGATAAAGGAGGCAGGAGATGAAATCAGATTGACAGCCTTGGTATTCAACAACCCAGCTCCGACACAGATTCACTCACTACCACCCTTTAATAGTGCTGCCCAAGTCTCCATACCTACTCTCTCAGAAGCATTCAATTAGTTATATAGCGCCACTCATACCAGTGCAGGGTGTCAGCACTTTACAACATTCACACTACACAGAGGCAGTCAATCATAGGTGTGTAAATCGGTGTATAGGAAATGTTAAATAAAACTACAGGGTGTAGGAGTCACATGTCATCCATACTTGTAGACAGCATTGTTTAAGAGTGCTTGGTCTGGATGTTGAAAAGTGGGTTAATAGTCGGGGCGAATGTATATTTGTCCCCGACAATAAGGACACTACCTCAATATATAGCTATACCAGTCTTTGAAAATTATTATCATGCTCAACCCTTGCTAGCTTGGCTGTTAGCAGGTATGTAAAGCATTTAAAAACACCAATTCAGTAAATAATTAAGACACAACACAATAAAAATCCAACACCAATTTATAAAATTAAAAAATATGTTTTTCTTTAAAATTAAAGAAATCCAATGCAGGGAAACGGGAATATGACTTTTAACATTTTTTGCACGATATAGCACATAGAAACGTATATCCCCTTTTGGTACATCTGGTCATGCTGGACCTGCTCAAAGTCAAAGTTTCAGGCCGACCACGATGAAGCCCTGCAGGGGCTACTCCTTGCGGTAGGTCTCGGTCAAAGTTTTTACCTTCTGACTTAGAAACTTTTCTGGAGCTTTTCTTCACGGGGTCCGTCGAAGCTCTCAGCCACCCCTGATTCGGTGAGGGTTCGCCAGCTTGTCTTGCAACGAACTCCCAGTCAAACTTATGGAAGTCCAACCTGTGGAGCTTTCCAGCGGTACGAGCTAGGTATTAAGGCTGGCACACAGTTGATGGTGGGTGGCTTGGCTCTCATGGTTGGCCCGGTCACCTTTTCTAAGTTCAGAATTAGAAATGTTTGCAGAGCTTTTTCTTGCAGGGTCCCTCAATGCTTTTCACTAGGCTGGATTCGGTGAGGGTTCGCCAGCTTGGGTTTCTACCTATGCCCGATCAAACTCTGGAAGTCGGACCCCTGGAGCTTTTCAGCCGGAAGAACCTGGGCGGCAGGCCAACTCATGGTTGATGGTTGTCGGCTTGGCTGGCCAGAGTGAGTCGGTCCACTTATAGAGCTTTTTACCAAAGTTGCTCCAAACTTCTCCAAACCTCTGGAACTTCTTCCTGAAGTTTTCCAAAGGGTCTCAAAGTGTCCAAAACTTACTCCGCGAGTCTGGAATCTCCAAGATGGTCCTTGAAATGGACTTCAGTTACCACAATACACTTGGACAAAACCCTTTCAAATTCACTGGTAGTTCTGCAGGCTGGGGATTCTTGGTGGGCCAGGTTAGCTCTGTTAACATACAGCTTGCAGGGAGTCTACTCTTTAGTCCTTTTGAAGCAAGGTAGTCTATAGGACTGTAATTCCAGATTGTGCAACAGGCACAATCTTCAGTCCTGAGTCTGGTTGGTTCAAATCAAACTCCTCAGCAGGGACCCTTCTTCTCCCAAGTTTGAAGCAGCATCATCTGAGAGGCTTTGTCCCTTTCAGATACTTATTCCAAGTTCTCTGGGTCAAGAAGGTGGACACTCCTGTCCAATGAGGTGCAGGGCAATGCTCCAGGGTATGACCACATCCTCTAAAGTGGGGCATTATTTTCCCAAAGAGAGCATCATTTCTCCAAAATTCATCATGGCTGATTTTCCAGCAGAGGGAGCAGAACTAACTCAACCAGCCTACAGGATGGCTTCATATACCTAGGTCCACTCCACTTACATCTGGGAATTCCTCCTTAATCCCCCCATCCAGCTGTGGGAGAGGTGTAAATGAAAGTGATTTTTCCAGCTTGTCTCCTTCTCTTGAAGAGCATTGTTTACTACCACTCCCCCTGGCTCTGGCATTCCTATGCCCAGCAACCTCTACTCTCAGACAGGCCACCTAACTCCAGGGGTCATTTATCACCTCTTCAAACAGCCAGTCCAATCCATTTTCCTCTGACAAATCAAGGCAGGGCGCTAAGGGCTGAATTGTGGCTTGCAGACAAGAAAATCGTATAACTTCTTGTCTGTACATTTTAGAATAAATTCAACAATACCTCATTGTTGCATTTATCATTAACATTCTTCTGAGTCCTTTAATCCTAGTTGTATGGCTTTCCTTTCTCCAGTTATTAATTAATAACCTCTTGCAATGTTAACCTATGGGCTGGGGATCTGCAATGGAAAATTAACTGACCAATTTCTCCAATACCAGGGCCTGTATAAGGATCCTCCTTATACCTACAGGACCCCACCGCTAGAATAAATAGGAAAGACTTTAGGGGTTCTGATCATATCAAAATATTGCAGATGTTCACTTCACAGTGCTCCTAGCACAAAAGCCGATTTTGGGAAGCACTATACTACAATGTAGGCAGTGAAATGTGCAATTTCATTAAACCCAGGTCATATAACACTCATGTTATAAGGGCCCTCCTTGTAGATACCTGACCTCTAACCCCTAGGACACCTAGGGGAACCCTGGGGATACCTAATATGCCCCAACATTGTAGTTTATCAATGTGTAAGTGCCCTAAACCCAAAAGTCAAGATTGGGCACAATTTGCATTTTAAAAGCAGTCCTCCAACACTGGTCTGCTTTTAAACTGACTTCAGGCTACAGCAGTGCACATATGCAAGAGTAGGAAGGGGTTCTGGCCTCTAAACCACTATGCCCTAATATATACTAGGGACTTAAAGGCAGTTTCAATCCCCATGCTCTATTATGTACTAGGGCCGTATAGGAGAGGTCATGTCAATCATGGAGGTACCCTAACCCATAGTGCACCCTAGTGTATGTAGGTGTTTTTACTGTATTTGTAAGTGTCTCTTTCAACATAGCACTGGCCCTGGGCCTGGTTAGTCAGAGGCCAGGGTCAGTCAGAGTCAGGTACCACCAGTACCAGTCAGCAAAAAGTTGGGGAGTGCCCAGGGCACAGATGGCTTTGTAACACTAGAGAAGCACAAACCCAGAATTTAAAACATAACACCATGGTTGGGGGTTCTCTTTAATAATCAGAATTGATTTCCATCCTAATGAACCCGTTTTCAAACTTTAGGATAATGAAAGACTGGGTAAAAATCATAACGTTCTAATCTATACCTTGCAGTTTTCATGCAGCTCTTTGATGACGGTTAATAGCTCACTGTTCAGTTAGGATTTTAACTTATAAACTGCAAATAGCAAAAGAATCTCTCAGACAAAAGCAGTAACTCACTGACCTATTTACATTATATGCATTTTGTGATCTGCGTGGTGCATGATCTTTGTAGCGGGCATATTACCCCACTGTGGCTACCTTACCATGAGTCAAAACTTCCAGTACTCAGACCTCTGATCTCTCTCAATAAAGATCATTAATCACTGAAGTTATCTTCACATTTTTATTGTTGCCTGAAAATTTCTGGAGACCAGGAATGCAGCAGCAGGTACTTTTCAAGCCATAATGCACTTACAACCATGACCCCCTCACCCGAAGTCAGCATCCTTTTTTGCTTGGTGCATGAAGATGCAAGATTCATATACATTTTTTTTAAACATTTGGTCTGATTACTATGAGAATGTAAACAACAATAAAGCATACATGCAAACTGTGACTACATGCCTGCTTTTCTCAATATTTCACTTCAAAACGATGTGAATGTATTTGTTTAACAGGTGGTGATTTGTATAGGGTCAATGGAAAATCCACAAGGTTGTCCCTGTCCCCCCCAGAATTTTAGTGTCTCCTACGCCCCTGGTGCCTGTGAGTGTCGGAGTAAGGGCTGAGCAGCAGGGAGGCTGCTCCTGGCAGGGCTCTTTACTATAGCTCTTCATTGAAGCTTACAATTGGAACCTATTACTTTCAAATAAACCATCTTATGGAACATACAGCTCGGCTACCGGATGTCTCATTACAACAGCTTTCCCCTCAGAGTCACTCGTGGACAGCTCAGTGTACCTACCATCGTCGGTTCCCTCAGGGTGTCCAGGTCCGCTCTTGGGAGTGTGCGCAACACAGCTTTCAAATCAGCACTGTTTACATGACTTGTGGAAATGGCATTCATTGTCAACGATAATTTAAGTGGACAACATTCCTCAAGTTGAAATTGGATGGTAGCCGTTCTAGAAACTAGCAACGTCATCTCTCTGCTTCACAGGCGGGCAGGGGTGAGACTGTAGATGACCTAAATGCCTCCCTGCTCCAGGTGGAATTCCTCAGGAACAGAAGACAGGTAGATCAAGTAACATCATTCAGGAATGACTCATCAAATGATATATAAATGTGGATGGTGGCCTTGCAAGCTAAGTCGCTCTTCTGGTTTGACCAACCCATCTTGATTATTCAAGTAAGCAAATAACCTTTATTTAGCTCCATGTTTATACCTGCCCTATCATACAGATGGATTTTATCATTTTATAAATTCTTGTGGCTGTGATTATGACTAAGATTACCTGCATAAGCAGCTTCAAGGCTCACAGAATGTGGCATTGTCTCTGGGTTTATAGTAAGTTTATTAAAGCTGCTTGTTCCTAGAGAAGACAGAGCTCCTCATTTAGAGTTTGGAGGGAACTTAAAAGCTTTCTATTTCTTGTGGAAACTCTAAATACTCAGTGGATTCTACCGGCTGAATTTCAAGCACAATTCTATCCCACTGCTGTCAGCAATTCTGCTGGTGGAGATTATTCCATGTTCATAGCTTCCTCCAGAAACTGCAGGGTTTCTGTTCCCTTCAAACTACAATTGATGTCCGACTTCTTCCCCCTTTTTCTTGTCAGTTGATATGGTGAGAGCAATGCTGGCAGTGATAAATAGAGTTCAATACTGGGTACATACCAACCATTTCCTTTCTTCTCTATGAATATATGAATGTGAACACAGCTGCGAAATACCAACCTAGACTTTACCTGAAGACAATGAAAAGATTAAACCTTGGGTAGAAATGGTCAAATTTAGCTATCCATATCACCATTCTTGCATTAGAGTAATGCATTTTTTGCAGTCTGTTCACCAACTTCTCTGGATTACCAAGAAACAACCTGCTGAGTAATCAACTATTGACTAAGCTCTTGGGCCTAAAGGATGTATTGAAGCTTTCCAAGCAGGTGGAGAAAGTAAACAGAGTGCATACTTCCTGCAATCATCAGGTTTTTGAAGGACGACAGGATAGAGGTAACAAGAATCTTAAAGATTAACTAACAGAGGGACTCTTAGTTCTTCAATCCACAACCTGCAATCATCTGGGTTGAATTTCTTGAGCATGCAGTGAACCCTACTACATTGAGTGGGCTATCATCCACAATTTAACGTAACACCAATGCATTTAACTTTTAGTAATATGTTAGCGGTGTCAGCCTTAGGGTAGTCTTCCCCCAAGCATTTCATGCTACTTACCTCAACTTTTATATTGAAATTCGTTGCACTTTACCACTGCTAATCAGTGCTAACGTGCTTGTGCTCACTCCCGTAAGCACGGCTTGATTGCCTTACACCTGATTGGCATATTTAATGTACTCATAAGTCCCTTGCAGAGTGGTATACCATATACCAAGGGCCTGTAAATTAAATGCTACAAGTGGGCTTGCAGCTCTTATTGTGCCACCCACTTAAGTAGCACCTTAAAACATGTTCCATGAATGCCATTGCAGACTGAATGCAGTTTTAAACTAACAATTAGCAATATACCCCTGTGCCATGCCTTAAACTCCCCTTTGATTACATATGTCACCGCTAAGGTAGGTCCTAAGTAGCCCATAGGGCAAAGTGCATTGTAATTAAAAGGTTGGGCATGTACTTTTAAGATTTACATGCTTTGGTAGTGAAAAATCGTTTGTCACTACTTTGAGGCATATCTGTCCCGTAGGATAACATCAGGTTGCCATATCACATTAATAAAATGCTAAATTTTGGTTCGGACCAGGTAGCCAATTCATGTTTGATATCTATGACACTGTAGTGAAAAATCTTCCTTAATGGTAAAGTCGGATTTTAATTATAGTTTTGAAAATGCCAATTTTCAAAAGTTGGCATTTTCCTGTACTTAGCCCTTTTGTATCTTCAGCCTGTCTTGGATCACATGACTGGGTGTAACTGACAGACTTTGTGAATTCCTCGTAGGCAGTCACACAATCGAGGCATTCGGGATGCCTGAATGGGCCATCTGCTGGCAAGATGGGGGTGTGGAGCTGAGCACAGCCCTACCTGCACCTGAATAGGCTGTGCTCTGCCTTCACACAAAGGACTTATCACCTCCATATTGTTGCTGCAGTTAGCTTGAAGCCAGGACAGGGAAGTCAGGAAATTCCATGCATTTCAAAGTAGAAACCTCTAGAAACTTTTCCCAACTTCAAAGGCAGAACTGGGTAGAAAAATGGGAACCCCACGCCAGTCCATGTGCAGTCCATGTGCAGTCCATGCCAGGCACGAACAGGGGTTCATGCACACAGGGGGGCTCAACATTCACTTTAAGACCTGAAGAAGAACTCTCACAGTACTGCCGGGTGCTGTGACCCGCTATGAAATGCCTTCCAGGATCAAACAATAGACTGGCCTGAATGGGCAGAGATGACTCCTCTGAGCAGGGTGGAGGCTATGAGCATCCTTTTTGACATTGCACTGTAAAATCCTCTTGACAAGTCTGCTGGGTTTACATATAACTAGGGCTCCAAGTTCTATGGATTTTGTTTAACAATTCCATTTGCATTTATCCATATTTACATTTTTGGCCATCTTATTGGTATTTATCCATGTTTATTTTGTGTTTTGAGAGTTACCAGAGTAGTAAGATGGTATATCTCCACATTTATTTAACGATTAAACATACAATCATACTTTGATGCTTGTCGAGTTTAAGCAAATTAAGCAGTCAAATATAACAAAACCCTACACCCACATGTAAACATAGCATTATATACAAATATATGTTAACTAACTCCGCAGGCTTTCTATCTTCTCAACGGTTGGCCTGGAATTCATGAAGTACAACATGGAGAGTCACTCACAAGAAAAAACATTTTCTGTATTTTTCCGCTTTCAAAAATAAATACAGACAGAATTTAGCTGTAAAATCAGTATCAACGGAAAATTGGGAGCCTTTCATATAACACACTGGATCACACTTGAAGGACAGAAAACAGGATGGCAAGTCAATTCGTGGGTACCCACTGTCTGGTTGCTGAAGTCTACCAGACTTCTGTCTAGGGGTATGTAGTAAATAGCTGGAGACCACAGATGTACCACAATAGGTTTATTGCAGGAAGACAGCATAGAGCAACCTCAACACAAGCTGGCCAGGCACAAACTGTCACCACCTAGAACACTAGGAGGAGGCAGAGCCATCTACATTCTGGAATGAGTGACACAGGTAAGAACCATGGTAGAGCATGGAAATAGAGGAAAGATAGATATACAACACATCTCCTCTCGTAGAATAAAAGAAGAGAAACATACGATGAAAGAAAACTTAACACAAAAGGTAAGCATGTCATGGAAAGAAAACTTAACTCAAAACTAAAGAGATTAGCGAAAACAGCGCTAAAAGTTGCAAACATCAATTGAGCAATAAAAATTGGGCAATGAGACACAACAATTGATCAATAAAACTAGGCGTTGAAAGGGACACACGTCACCCCTCTAAAAGACCTAATCGCAACAGAAATCATTCAAATAAGCAGGTGGTCTATGGCACCTCTGAGGTCTGGTGGCAGGCAAAGAGGAACTGGGATCAGCAATTGGGTTGGGATCAATAACAACAGGATCAGGAGCATCCCCTCCACCATCGCCCCTCACCAAGGCATTTACAGGAGCAGGCACCACATGAGCTGGATCCTGAGAGGGAATAAACATGAACCCTGAAGATGAGAGATCCTGGGCAGGAATGGACGGAGAGGGAGCAGGACCAGGACAAGCACCAGCTTTCTGATAGAGAGCGACCCTCCTTAAATTCCATTTTTCCCCATTAGAGAGGACAACATAGTGAGGATAGACCATCTTTACAAGAAATGGACCACGGAATTTAGACAACCCACCGGAAACACGACCAGACTTTACCTTGACGAGATCACCCTTTGCGAGTTTACTGGAAACAACTTTAGCAGAAGACTTCTCGCCTACAACAGGTTTACGTGAAAGACCCTTAGAGGGCAGACTCACAGAACTCTTACTTGAAGCACACTTAGCAGGCAGACCCACAGGACTCTTACAAGAAGACTTAGGGGCCACTCTGGACACATCACCCAAGAGAGACTGACAGACCAAGTCCTTGAGCCAAGAGGGAATGAGTTTGGTGCTGGGAACCCTACCCCTCATCATCTCAAAAGAGGACCTGAGGTGAGAGCCATGAAGAGTGGTACAATACGCATAGACCATTTCACTAACAAGGGAAGAGACAGAAGAACCACTGGAGAGGGCCATTTGAACAGTACCTTTCACCAATCTATTAAGCCGTTCACAAAGACCATTCCCCTGGGGGTTGTAGAGGGAAGTCCTATGGTGAGAAATACCACAATCAGCCAAAAAGGCTTGCATGTCATGCGAGACCAACTGTGTGCCATTGTCAGTTATAAGAACGCTAGGAAAACCTTCCCTAAAAAACACAGATTTGAGATGTTTTATAGTAGTGACCGTAGTGATATCCTTGAGAAACTCCACAGACAACCACTTGGAATGACAATCCACAATGACGACAGCAAACCTCTGAGAAAGAGGTAGCTCGGCCATGGGACCTATGAAATCTAAACAGATAGTGTGCCACGGAATTTCAGGGAACTGCAGCACACCCATCTGAGATCCAACTGAAACCTTAAGTCTCTTCTCACCTACCTTGCAAGTATAGCAGTCCTCAACCCAAGAGGAAACCATGGAGTCCATACCGGGCCACCAGAAGTTCAACTTGAGACGCTGTTGTGTCAGGGTTTGGCCAAGGTGACCCTCATGGGCTAAAGAAATGAGCTTGGGTCTCAAATCAACAGGAGGCACAAATTTATCGCCACGCATTATAACGTTGTCATTGCAAACAGACAAATCATCAATGACCTTAAGGAAAGGGCGAACAGAAACATGGACACAACTCTCCCTGCGGGGACCCAACTTTATCAACTGGATGACTTCCTGTAAGACGTTGTCCCTGGACATAGCATCCACCCACTCAGACCGAGAGAAAGAGCTCTCAGTTAGTAGAAGAACATCATCAATCCAGGCAACATTCTCATCAAAACCCTCTAAGCTGAATCCAACATCAGCACCAGACGGAACAGCCAACCTAGACAGACAATCAGCCTGGAAATTCCTCCACCCAGAGATGTGGGAAATGTCAAAATGATATTCCTGGAGTTTGGAGGCCAACCTTGCCAACCTTGGAGAACCAAATGCCCCTCCCCCGGGAGAAAGAATGCGGATAAGGGGTTTGTGGTCAGTCTTAAGGTTGAATCGAATGCCCCATAGATAAGGTCGAAAATGGTGAGCACCCCACGCAGCAGCCAAAGCCTCCTTCTCGATAACAGAATAATTCTGTTCACATTTGGAGAGAGGGCGTGAGGCAAAGGCAACCGGCCTGTCGCCGTCCTTGTGGGACTGAAGCAAAACTGCACCAAGACCATGAGCACTGGCATCTACCAACAGAGTGGAAGACTTGGCAGTATCAAAGGGTGCCAGCACCTTAGCATTGCAGATAGCTTCCTTGATCTCATTGAAACACACTTCCAGTTCAGGACCCCAGGAGAATTTGCAACCCTTCTTCAACAAAGCCCTCAGAGGCAAGGTCTTCTCTGAGAATTTCTCCACAAACTTGGAGTAGTATTCGATTAAGCCCATGAATGACCGCAACTGGTCCTTGTCAGACGGGCAAGGGGCTAGGCGTATTGCATCAAGAAGATTCTTCTTTGGTCTGACTCAGGTGGAGACTCCCTAGCACAACGTGCGGTAGAAAATCTGAGAGACTGAGGCTCCTCACAGGAAGGTTCTAGAGGGAGGTAGTAGCTGATTGGTTGTTCCTTTTGTTTTGGTCCTTTTTTTACAAAAGGACACAGATAGGCTACCAAGGTGGGACCCTGGAGCCTACTCTATTTGGTCCTTCCTGCATAAGGACCTAGATAGGTTACTAAGGTTAGACCCTTAGACCTATTCTCTTTATGTATGTCTTAGGACATTACTTTTTTATGTACCGGAGGCTCCCGTCTCGACGACGGGGAATGATTCAGGCATGTGAATCTATGAAAGACACCCAAATACTGGATAAAGAACACTTCTCCTTACGTAAGGTAAGGCCAGTGTCCCAGATTCTGTGTAAAACATTCCTGAGAACAAGGTTGTGATCTGCCACGGAGTCTCCAAAGACCAAGATGTCATCTTGAAAGAACACCACTTTTTTGAGCCCCTTGAAGATTTCGCTGACCAACCTTTGGAAGACACTCGCTGCCGAAATCAACCCAAAGGGGAGACGAGTAAATTGGAAAATCCCCTCCGGGGTGATAAAGGCCGTAAGATGCTTCGAGGATTCATGGAGCTTGACCTGATGGTAGGCACTCTTCAGGTCGAGTTTGGAGAAGTACCTAGCCCCCTGAAGAGTGGAAACCATCTCCGTAATGTTGGGTAAGGGGAAGGTGTCCGCAACGACACACTTGTTTAGGGACCTGAGGTCCACACAGAATCTCAATTTTCCGTCTGATTTTTTAGAAATCACGACGGGCGAAACCCATGCTGATGCTTCTGTAGGCTCAATTACCCCGGATTGGAGCATCTCTTCAATTAGGAGTTTCACCTCATTGCGGATAGAAATGGGAATCCTCCTTACGTGATGTTGCACAGGCAAACTATCCTTCTTCAACTTTATAAGATGGGCATACCCCCGAAGCTCACCCAACTCCTCCCTGAACACAGACCCAAATTCAGAAAGAATAAACTCAATAGAGTCATCATCTACCACCATTATTTGATTCTTTGCCCTAGGATTGATAACTATGTAGAGGTCATATTGATGTACCCACCCCAGGATGGGAGGGCCATCAATAGAAACATAAACCTTCCCAAAAATAGACCTCTTCTCAAAGGCAATCTCAGATTCAAAGAAACCAAGGATTTCAATTTTCTGGCCATTAAAACCCTTAGGGGAAATATCACTGTGATGTAAATTCACCCCCTCCCAAAAAGCATCAAAAGTAGACTTAGGTATAATGGTATGACGAGAACCAGTGTCAACCATCAACAACACCTCATGGGAGTCAATCTTGAAAATGGCTTTGGGTCTGGTTTGTCTTGGATCATCGCAGATGACATCCACTCATCAATGACCAGGAGTCTATCGGGCTCAACTCCCGAATCATCAACGTAGTCATCAACAATATTCACTCTCTGTCTGGCTTTGGCCTTGCACATTTTGGAGAAATGTCCAACTTTCCCGCACTTCAAACACTCCTTGTTAGAGGCAAAGCAAAACCTCGCGTCGGAAGAGTGGCTACTACTGCCACACCTGTTGCAGACTTTGCTCATGGAGGTTTTCTTGGCAGGAGGTCTGGGTCTGTTTTTCACTACAGCAACATTGTCTCCACAGCAGTGTTCACACTCCGCAACACCACCTTTGTCAGAAACAACAGAGACTTCTTGATGAGGGGAAGACTTGTGTGAATCTAGGACCTTCATGCATTTACTAGACTCCTCAATAACTTTGGCCAGGTCAATAGCATCTTTCAAGGTCGGGTTCTTAGCAGCCCATAGCCTCTCTTGGATTTTTTTACTTGAGCACTGGACAATTAATTGGTCTCTTATGAGCTCATCGTTCATAGCACCGAACTTGCACTTTATAGACAACTCTCTAAGTCTGGCCACGAAATCATCTATTGTCTCTGAATCTTTTTGGCGTTGTGTATAGAATTTATAGCGGTTCATAACCAAATTCTCCTCCTTTGCGAATCTGATCTCCAAACGATCAACCGCTTCTTTAAATTCATCAATGTCTTGTGCATTAGCTCCAAGTGTGATCGGTAGGAATCTAAAAACCCTCTGCCCTTCCTTGCCCAGAGTACTCAAAAGGATAGCCTTTTTCCTTTTGGCTGAAAATTCCTGTCCATCCAGCGCTTCCAGGTAATTGTCAAACATTATGTACCAGTCCTCCCAAGGTATGTCAGGAACCCCAGGCTCGGGTAAGAACTGAGGCGGTAACGTAACTACAAACTGTTGTGCCATATTTAACAATGTAGTAGAGTCAAAAATGAAGAAAAACAAAAATTTTGCACAACTAGTTAAATTTTAAATTATAGTAGTAACATACCTCTTTTCAGTGGAAAATGTCCGAAAACGATGTTTGAGCGCTGCAACAGGAATGAGCAGGAGTTTAGAGTTATAACGAGGAAAATCCGCGTTGGAGTGACTTAAGATGGCCGCCACCGAAACTCGATCGAAATCGAGGCTTGGAAAGCAAACATTGGAAAGCTAAAATGGCCGCCGCTGAAAATGAGGCTTGGAATACAACCAAACGAGGCTTGGAACGCACACAAGAGTGTGCGTAGTCAAAGCGAAACGAGGAAGCGTCTCCTAGGTAACGGCAGACAACACCGTTGTCAGAGCGAGCCGAAGGAGCGTCTCCTAGGCAACGATGACGTCGGCGCTGGTTGCGCTCGTGCTTCGCTCGCCGATCCCAAAATTACTCACAATTTCACCAGATGGGCGTCTTCAGTCAGGATTGAAGCGGACCAAGAGGAAATTGACGAAGCCAACACGCCGCAGGTTCGTTTCCTGTCGAGGGTGCTCCGCTGCAAGTTGCATTCTGGTACAATATCTTGAAGGAATCAGGCATCAAGATGAGGTCTTCAAAGGTACTGGCCAGCATATAAACGTCGCCAAAATTGTAGTAAATAGCTGGAGACCACAGATGTACCACAATAGGTTTATTGCAGGAAGACAGCATAGAGCAACCTCAACACAAGCTGGCCAGGCACAAACTGTCACCACCTAGAACACTAGGAGGAGGCAGAGCCATCTACATTCTGGAATGAGTGACACAGGTAAGAACCATGGTAGAGCATGGAAATAGAGGAAAGATAGATATACAACAGGGTACAGTAGCTTCTTCAAACTAGATGTTGGTGTAATATGTGGGAGGACTCTAGGATGACAGTAGTACACTCCCCACACACCTACTGACCCAGCATTCAGGGCCCAAGTTTAGTGTGGCCGCAGACTTTTGACATCTTGCAAATGCCCACAGTAGGTAGAATTGGCCCCATGAACATTTACTCCAATGGTTAGGGCATGTCCAGTAGTCATTCCCACCCACTAGCTTGTTCCAGACATAAATGCGGCAATTCCAGGAACCTGAATATGAACACTATTGGACCTGGGGAAGAACAGTAGGAGACTGGACGTGCTTCCTGTTACCTGAGAAGAGCCCTGAAGGACTAAACCTGTTCCTTCCTATACCCACGGCAACTAAGTGGACTCCAAGTGTCATACGGCTGACCTCCTGTTCAACCTAAAGGGATACAACAAGCTACAAGAGGCTTTTCCTGCAACTGCCCAGCTACCCAGTGCTGACTGGACCTGGAATTGACCCTTGTGGTTGCGGCAGTCCAAAATTGCTCTGACTGCCATGCTCATAATACAAGAGATTTTGTTTATCGATAATTATTTGTGATTCTTTGACCGGTCAAATTATTTTAAGTCACACTCTCATTAGTAATGTACAACAGAATTGATCAAAACAATAGATGTGTCATTTGGTCACAGCTGTCAATTGAGACAAAGAGATAATAAATCATACACGGGGTAAACAAATTATTTTAGAAAAATATGTATTCATATATTGAATATCTGTATCATAAAAAGTTTTTTCAGGGATGATAACAAAAGTAATAGCAACAACACAGAGTTTGCAAGGTGACGTCAGTTTACCTGTACAAAAAACTATGTTAACATCTTTTCTATAAAATTAAAAACAATCAATGTTCTGAAGAGAAAGATAAGGTCGACGTTTCGGTCTGTCAAGGATGTAAAACCGTCAGACCATCTTCAGGACAAGCAGTTGACTGAAACTCCCTGTACAATACAATGTATACAGTGTTGTTATAACATTGTATGATCACTTTAATTTTATAGAGAAGATGTTAACATAGTTTTTTGTACAGGTTAACTGACGTCACCTTGCAAACTGTGTGTTGTTGCTATTACTTTTCTTATCATCCCTGAAAAAACTTTTTATGATACAGATATTCAATATATGAATACATATTTTTCTAAAATAATTTGTTTTCCCCGTGTATGATTTATTATCTGCTTGTCTCAATTGACAGCTGTGACCAAATGACACATCTATTGTTTTGATCAATTCTGTTGTCCATTACTAATGAGAGTGTGACTTAAAATAATTTGACTGGTCAAAGAATCACAAATAATTATAGATAAAAAAAATCCCTTGTAGGCCATTGTTCTTCTTGTTTTATAAACTTCATTGCCCAAGCCTGCAAGGGTATATTGGGCCCCCACTCTTTTTTGAAAAATGCTCATAATACAGCAGTTGGACTGCTGCTGCGACAGTCCCCAACTGCCACTGCACCTCACCGCGAGTTTGGCGGCACGATGGACCGCCAAACTCGCATTCAAGCCCTAAGTCGGAAGGTAAAATCTTTGATGAGGATGAACCTGGTTGGTATATCTGACCCACACTCCATTGTGGTCCACCTCAACCCGCGTCCACGTTTTGGTCTACCGTGACCATTGATTATCACTGATGCGTGAGTTTTTTTGGCTCTAGTCCTACTTAAAACTTTTAAATATTCACATCTTCAGTTCCCCTTGTTGGATGTTTGACATTTCGGTGTCATTTTGTTTATTAAGTGTTACTCTATTTTTCTAATTTTTAGAATTGTTATTGTTTTGCAATTTTACTGAATTACTGTTTTGGTTCTCCATAAATACTTTATTCATTGATCTAGGTTAAGCTTGTCCGCTCTATGCCATAGTTTTCCGGGGGTTGAGCTCAGGTTAATTTAGCTACTTTGAGGGTTCACTCTGACAAGGGTCATGATAATCCTTTAGGTGAGCAGTCACTCACCCCAAATACTAATCCAATTTCTTACAAACACAATTAGAATTAACAATGTATTGAAGCCTTTAACAACATAAAACTTTGACCAAATTAAGAACAGAATATATTGGCAGTAGATGTCTCTTTAAATGTCTAATCATGCAGAGAATCAGTTTGTTTTCGAAATAGGGAACTATTGCATTTTTGGTTATGGTCAGTCACATTAGATGACATATTGATATTTGAAGCTTGAAAGCCTTTTGATATTTAGGTAGATTCTGGAACCCACAGCCGACCTAATCAGTGCAATGTTTAAAGCAATACTTTGATATTGGAAATGCCTGCCATACTTATCAATTACCTTACTGGCATTGTCTAAATACAACTCAGGATGTGTTCTTATGTAACTTACTTAACAATACAATGCCAACTTCCCTGACTAGAATTATGTAGTGTTTGCCAAACCAGCTGATCTCAGTTATCTTTTCATCAACCCTAAAGCCATTACAGATAATTCAGTGATTTGATCAAAGAGGGTAATGGGGTTCAACTTGGTCTAGTCCACCTTACAACTGAGACGAATGCCAGTGATACATACTCATTCATTACTACTGTGCTGCTGTGGTTGCACATCATTCTTACACTAAATCAACAAAGAGATGTGGAAAACAAATCCTAAGAGCACTCTCTAAAATCACACAGTCTACAAGGTCAAAGCCTGCTCTCTATCTAAACTTATTGCTGCTAAAGCTGTGGCTTTGAGCCTCTTAAACAATATTTGGTGAATTAGAAATCTCATACTAGAGTGGCCAAACCTTTCTTTGACAAACTCGCACCGTGTACAATGAATCAATTTACGTCATATAGGTTCCATAAGCACTGTATTCATCTACGTAAGGGTTTTAAAGTCTCTGATTAACAAGAAAATATGCCAATGGTTCACACAAGCCTTTACAGTTTAACCTGATTTGGGATGGAGCGTAATCAAAACCAGTGTCTTCTGGTTGTTCAAATGCCTCGCTAGATCCACTGTGCGATATGCTTGGATAGAGTTCCCGTATTTTCGCTAACCAGTTCCTCAAAACGACATCAAAAACCATAATTCCTGGGGTGGGGATACTCGTGCTACAATCAGCATTATCATAGAAGCTGGAGTAATGAAACAGCAGATACTAAAGAAATGAGCAGTGCATTTATCT
Source organism: Lissotriton vulgaris (assembly GCF_964263255.1). Taxonomy (NCBI): domain Eukaryota; kingdom Metazoa; phylum Chordata; class Amphibia; order Caudata; family Salamandridae; genus Lissotriton; species Lissotriton vulgaris. The sequence goes on from NC_141694.1 coordinate 195,152,344, forward strand.
TGTTGCAAAAACACATATTTATTGGTGCGGCTGGAAAGAAGTAGAAAAGCAAAAAAAGTCATTTAACAGATGTATCTATCTCTGCAGAAGAATCCAAGAAATTATTTCACAGTTCAAACTACTGAGAAGGTTTCAGCTCCTATTTTTTTGTATTATGCTCATGGTTTTTGGAGGCTGCTGATTACACAGCAAAGGATCCTAATTATAGTTAGCAGCTCAATCAGAGGTGTTAGATCCATCGATGGTTGAAGAATTTCCTCTATGGTGCAGTTTCTACTCGTGCTCAATCCCCGGGCTGTAGGAGAAGCCCCCTCCTGAACGCAGCCTTTTTCAAATGGCTATCCATCCTGTCGAGGGCAGAGGGAAAATTGTCCAGTCTAAGAGCCCCCTTGTGGTATTGTGGCATTTTTTCTGTAAATCCGTAAAAGTTACTTTTGTGAAAGTTGGAGATTGGGTAATGATTAGAGCTCCCTTTGGGAGAAAAGCGTCTAGTATTTTTCAGAAACCACATAAAGTGATCAAAGTCTTGACAAATGCTATTAAAACAGAGGATTCATACATTTGGAATCTTAACAGGGTTGTTGTGTTAAAGGAGGATTTGTTAGAACACACTGAACGTGATTCTTTTTCTACAGGCTCTTCTGCACAAAGACAAAAAAGAAATGAGAGATAGCCATCACATTTCAAGGACTTCATCCTGGAGCAGAGAAACAAATAGGAAGATTTAATTATTTGTATTTTAAGTCAGGTGTTTGTGTACTCAAGTTTTAGCTCGGACTGTATTTTTTATGTCATTGTTTGTCTTGTTTCTAGTTGTACTTTGCTCATATTTATAAAGGGGGGAGGTGTGTGGTATTGCAGTATTTATCTCTGCATGGTGTTTACACTTGAGTAGCACCATGGTAATAGAACCTGCTGATGAGATTGTTTAAAGCCAAGGTCAGTTGATGTGTCACCACCTTGCTGGATGGATGAGACGCTGGACTCCTCATTATTTAAGATTCATCGATTTTAAACCCCCCATCACTGTTCTCCTGAGGACCTCTGCAGATTTCCATGCAGGGTGGATGTCAGTATCAAAGCAGTGCATGGTACTATTATAATATTAAGTGGTGCATTTGTCACAATTGCTTTTGACTTCACCGGAGGCTCAAACCTCTGGTTTGGTTTCAGGGGAATATTCTGTCCAGATCTGATTTTTAATTCACATCTCTGTCTGAATACTCTTCCAGATCTAATTGCAACCACTTTCGCCTCGTGCTCCTTTCAAATACTGATTGTATATTTATTCATCAGGAGCAAACCACCAGCTCGTGGGTGTCCCTGGATCAGTGAGCACACAGTCCTGCTTCTCCTCGTAAAGATTTTCATTTGTGTTCCTGTCAGAAATGTTGGCTCAACCTCTTGGCATTGACTTTAGGATTACACCTCTGTTTGAGTGAGTCAAATGGTCAACTTAAAAGGGAGATGCATGGCCCAACGTGCAGGGCACATGGACTTGCTTGTGCCTATTGTGGCCAATCCCCTTCAGAGCATCTCCAGAACATGGTTGTGGGCTCTTCAGAGGGGTGTTTTCTGAGTCTGAACTTGCAAAGCCATAAACTTTGGGATCTAAAGTACTACAGCAGATCCCCTACCCCTGTATTTTCCTTCATAGTATGTAGAGGGATATATGGGAAGCAGACCTGGAATATCATAAAATGTACCCTTATGTCACTAAATATGGGTGGAGTGGGGGTCTATCAGGGTAACTTAAGAAATTAGGACAACGGTGCAGATCAAAGCGGATGTGATACGCTCAGAATGGCATTGAAAAGATACCCATTAAAACCACCCTAAATGTCAACTCAGGCGTCTGTTGCATACTTTTGCCCCACCTCTACATGCATCCCTACTTATGCCCAGCACTAGTACAACAGGAGTCACACTGCAGCATACCCTGGCCGCAGGCCCAGTTGCCAGACAGTGATCAGGACTTGGAGCAAGGCCGCACCACCTCATGCTGGCCTCCACGACCCCCCCCCCACCCCTCCCGGCCATGCTAGAAAGCTCACAGCAGAGGACCACCATGGTAGCTGGGGAACTCTAACAGCATCATCAGGACTAAGGAACACTGCATAACAGCCTGTCTGGTTGACATTTAAACAGATAACTTCTTTGTTAAGCCCAATTGGTGGCTAACATATGAACAATCTAAACATCAATTTTGTCATTTACATCACACTAAATCAACTGTAAATAATTTCAAACATGGTTGTGTGTTTCTCAAATGATGAACTTATTTAATATGAACAGGCAAAATAAAGGGGTACAAAAATATATTGACAAAACACAATGACCGAGATTTGATGAATCATATATAAAAAAGAAACCTACAAGTCATTAGTGTAAACATCTATTCCAGAGTGATATTGTGACGGAAAATGAATCTCAAACAAACAGAAAACAATTCCTTGAGTAATGGATTTCTGTGGGAAATAGTTGAGCTTGTCGACGTTTCGGTCTTGATGGCATATATGTCTGTTAGACCATCTTCAGGACGATGAAAAGAGAGTTATAATTGACCCTTATGTCTGGTCAAAGAATTGTATAGAACCAGATGAATTACAAAAGTTTAAAGCTTTCAGGTCAAAGACATAGGAGTACAAGTTTATTGAACGGCTTGGTAAGTGTCCAAGTAAACAAATCAATCTTGAAGAAGCAGTTCAAAAGGATCTGCTGCCAGTGGCACTCGCTTCCGTCAGGCGACACATATGGCACACCGCTCCTCATGGATACCGCTGTGTCTACAGTTTAAAAAAGCTCTCTAAATAAAATCACTTGTAGGCACAGTTACCTTAAAATAGTTGCATTTCCCAAGCCTCCAAGGGTATATTGGGTTTCCCACTTTTTTCGTACTGGTTGACAAGCAGGACCACAAGCGAGTAAAGCTTGTGGGATTGTCTGTCTTTGTTGAGATGATAACCAAAAAGGCAGCACCAAAACAATAAAAAAAAATCACACTGTCTCATAAGTATTTGGCACATTAATGTGCTGACACTACGGGTACATTCCAACAGACATTTTCACTGTCAGCAGTGCACAAGTTGGCAGCAGGGGGTCTTGCTATTCTGAGTAGCACCCCTCGTGCTCTGCCTCTCCTCTGTTGCCCCAAGCCACATTCTCTGGGCTGCGTCTGTGCAAGAGTTAACAACAGCTGGAGCAAAACAGAAAGCACAAAGAAACAAGTCAGTCACATTACTCATAGGAAAGGAGTAGGGCGTGCATAGTTGTGCCCAGAGGTCACAAGGCTATGGAATCAAGGCTGGGACTTTCTAAACCATTTCAAAGTGATCACTTCAAAGTGACAACTAGTGGGATATTACCAATGTATAAATCAACAGACCTCCCAAAAGGGGCTTTAAAAAAGTAAAAACATAAAGGCACCAACGAGTATACCTTTATTCAAAATACATGAGACAATGTACATATTCCTTCTGCCAAATTGTTAAGTGCTTAATTTGCACAAAAAAAGGTACAGAATTTCCACTAAGGGGTCGCTGCCCATTTCCACCACCTGTGTGCCCACTTTGGACACATTTCAGTTTTGTTTTTAAGGTTTTAATGTTTCTAATGAATAAATGTGAATTATTCTGTTTTTAATTAAATGGTCGGTTAAATCACTAAATAAAGATATTTTTATGAGAAATATTCCTGTGAGTGTGCATATTCTCATCAGTTCACCATCGTGTAGTAATCTTGTATGCATTGCTTGTGTTTTTGGTTTTTAATAATCTTAGACAGACTGCTTTTGAAAATTGTTACATTTGTAAATTTGTCAATCTCCTTGCAACCCTGGATACACTATATGGTTCCTCCTTAACTTGTCGGTAGAAAATCCCTCAGAGGTTGCGAAACCTCTTTAAAAACTTAAGAAAAGGGAATTGTTGTTTCTTTAGAGTGCCTGGAGAGTAAACATTCGTATAACAACATGTGATGATGAAGTGGCACTGAAAATCAAAAAACACTGATTACTTATCGGATAATAATGGAATGGGATTCCATCGTAGCCCTGAGTAATGCCCCTGACTACATGCACTTGTGTGGGCAGAAACATGTAGACACATTTCAAGGAAGGTGGACTCATTGCACCCCAAAACATCCTAGTATTGATCTTTTTATCCTTTTAACCATACTTAATGTAAAAAGGCATACCTGTGGTATACCTTGAGGTATTTTTAACTGGAACTGGATGCCTGCCTTTTCAGGTGTTTAATATAGCTTAAGTCAGTATGACTCACCTAGGTCCTTCGGGTGTGCCTGTCTCAGCGCTGGGAGGCCTTCCGGGGCAGCCGTGCGCTATTTAGGACATCATGAATAGAATAGAATAGAAATAACTCTCTCATCTTTTGTGGTTGAGCTAACTTTGGTAGTACTATCTGGCCAGGGTGGGGTGCAGTTGCAATGATGAAGCATGCCACATTACATGGATGAAACCTCCTGATTCACATATATAAAAACTCATAAGGGTTCCAACACCTAGGAACACTAGAGTAGGCATAAGCTCTCACACTGGTAACCTATCAATGGTGTCTCATCATTCAGCCAGTTAGTAATAACAGGTACAATGGCATGCCATACATGACAGTGCCTGAGTAGTGCAGGTGGGACAGGGCAGGCACTGGTAGCTTTCAAGACATAAAATTTACGTTTTCCTCAGGAGTGCAAGAGTGGGAGAAAAGGAGTTTGATGGAGGGCAGATAATGGGAGTACTTAGAGGTGGGCGAGCCTAATAAGGCTTGAGCTAGGCTGGAGTCAGAGGTCTGGCTCTGGCTCAGCTAGAGGTCCCCTTGGGTCCTCGAACCCAATACGAGCCAAGCTTTATTGTGGCTTCTGCCTGTCACTCATGCTTCATCATCAAGCGGCAAGACGTTGGTATCAAAAAGGAGAGAAAGAGGTAGCCATGTAGCGGATAAACTGCAAAACAGGGACCAATCTTGGTTTCCTCGCTTGACCAAATTGTGTGATCATAGGCAACTATTTTATGCTATAGAACCTCCTTTTTCTTCGTTATCACTTATGAGAGCGCATTCCAATATGTGAGTTCAGGATATGCACTGTACAAAAATAATCTAATGTATTACAGTAAAACGCCTCCTCATGTTATGTTTTTCATTTTAAAGAGACTACTATAGTTTCACATGATGTTTGTTGCATGAGTTAGATGCCAACTATTTTCAGGGCTCTGTTGGTGGACAGGCTCTTACAGGTTTGCCAGACCCTCTGCTGGCTCGGCTCTCCCTGTTAGTTTGTTGGATCGCCCACCTCTTGGGCGGAGATTGGCATGACCAGTTTGGCCCTGGGCTGTCCAGGCAGCTTAGTGCAGCTAGATAGGAGGCTGGGGTTTGAGGGGTTTAGGGTAGGTGGTAGGGGAGGGCTTCTTTTCTCATCTTCCCATGGGAACCCCATGGGTCTTTCTGTATTGGATTAGGTAGGCCAAGTTTAGCATGGCCAGGGAGGCTTAGATTAGTCATGGCTGGATCAGATGAGGAGGTGAAGGCAGCAATGCAGCTGCAGAAGGAGGCCATAGAGGGGAGTCTTATTGGCGCCCAGTGTCATTAGTGAGGAAGGACGAAGGGAGAGACGGGTGTGGTATGCTCGCTACCAAGTGGCAAAAGCTCAGGGGCTAAGGGGAGTGGGTGCCAGAGAGAGCTGGCAGGTGGGGGAGCACTAAGAGTGCAGGCCACAGTGGCAGTTGGGTCTGCACGGTGTGACAAGTCAGCATCAACAGAACGGTGTGGGGGAGCGTGAGAGGCAACAGAGAGCCAGAAGCACAGAACAGAAGTGCCTAACATGGAAGAAGGCAATCTGTGGAGCAATGCTCCCCAGGCCACCAGCGGTGAGCACACCTAGCTGAGACTTAAATCATTAGTCAGGTGCTGAAGGGATTATACCAGGCCCAATTTCCCAACGGTGGACCCCGGACACCAGAGACAAATGACTCCAGCCCCCCAGGTGGTGGCCCGTTAGCCCCTGCCTTACCTTTGGCCTTCTGAATGGGGTATGTCAAGCCCCTTCTGGAGGCAGGTGTGAGCAGGTGAGTAGGAGTGGTGGTGGGCAGCTGGCAGTCTGGGATGACTCGCTGGTGCAGGCTGGAAGACAGTCGGCCTGACAGTGTCGGCGAGGCATTTGGATTCTTTCAATGATGGCCGTGTTGACAACCAGTGGCGTAAAGAAACTTGATGGGCAGTGGAGAATGTAGAGAAGCTTGGTGGGAGTTCGACAGTCTGGTAAGATGCCCCGGGCCAAAGATAAAACAGAAGGAGTAAGATTGGGATTTTGAAAAGTCAACATGGAAAGACAGAATAGTGGAATGTCGTTGAGCAGTGTAGAGGTGAGGAGGAGACTAAGTGTGATTGTGGGTCTGTAGGATAGTTGGAAAGGGGCAACCAACAGGAAGTCGGTTAACAAGCAAGTGGGAGACAGAGGTAGGGTGTAGCAGAGGCCAGAGAGATGAAAGGAGGGACCACGAAAAAAATGGCAGAGGAGGAGGTAAGGTAGACAGAATAAGCAGAAAGGTGTGAGTAAGATAAGTGAAGGGCATAAGGCAAGAGGCAAGAAGAAGGGTAAAACATGTTGCTACATAAAGCAGAATTACTAAACCACTAGAAGTGCACCTTAAGGCAACAACGTAAGAGAAAATATAAAAAGAGGAATACGTGGATATATTTGAAGTGGTTCATCACGAGACTAGGGAAAAGAGGGTTTGAAAGAAGACAAATGAGAGTTGACTGAAAAGCCTAAATTGCCATTGACTGGTATTATTTTTGATCTATTCTGACATATACTGCAAAAAGCCCCAGGAATATATTCAATATTGGATGTTATTTGGAAGCTGATGTGAATTTTGAGGGATTGGCTTGGGTGAGATATGATACGGAATTCTGGGCAAGGATGGTGAATGATGAGGAGGTTTTAGGGGGGAGTGGGAATAGGGCCTTTGGCTACAGTGGATGGTACCCATGAGGCTAGCGCTGTTGGCCCATCAGGCCAGCAGTTTGCCATTAGACTGAAAAGCCAAGATGTGGGAAGCGGGTCAGTGGGGGCATGCTGGGTATTCAACCAAGGAAGGTGCAGCAGACAGTGTTGTAGGTTTAGGCAAAAGTGTTCCTAAGGTAGGGCTACACACCCAGTACTTAAGTTAAGGGAGTACAGGGTTATTTGGGGTGGCAAGGCAAGGGCAGCCTGGTAGTGGAAGGGGGATCCTCCCCCTGTTAGGCAGAAAAACGTGAGGCCTGGATGGGGAACTAACTGGAAGGCCGGGTGGCTACCAACATTTTGCTGATGGGGTTTGCTTATGGTTTCAGGTTAGAGTACAGTAATCTGGGCAGAGAATTTGAAATCAAGAAAGAAGTGGACAAGGAAAGCGTGGCGGGTCCCTTTGAAGATAACCATGTATGAACCTGATAGTGTCACCACTGAAGAAAGCAGCAGATAAATGTTGGATAATACAAAATTTCTTGTGACGAGAGATGCAACTGGTAAACCATTTCATTGCAAAGGAGGACAGCATGGTGACACATGCCAATGTACAAGATGCACTATTGTGGTCAGGTGGTACAGGATGAGGCAGAGATGGGAAAGTGTAATGTGAAGTCATCTTTTCAGTTACTGGTGTTTCACCTTAATGACTTTCAATTGCTTGGTATTCAGTTTGAGGGAAGATATTATGTGGACAAGCTGTTACTTGTTCAGTCTAGTGGTAAGAACAGAAGGACATTTTGTAGGAGGATCAATCAGTTTGGCAGTTTCTGGGGCCAAGTGCCCACACCACAAAGTGTAACTGAAGTCTGCGATGTAGGTGGATTTATAGGATTAGGGCACGTTTTTGTGGAACTTCAACAAACTATCCATTTGGGGCCTAGGAGAAGAAGTGGAATGGGGATGCAGATTTATTCTGGGGCGGAGGGAGTGGTTGGTTTTGGTCCGTACCACTGGTGCTGGAGCAATTTTCAGAGTGGGTGAGGGTGCAGCCATCAATGTTACATCACAGAAGTCAAAGGTATTGTGAAGAATCCAAGCATTGCAAATGAGACACATCCATTCAGCAGCAAAGTGGTAAAGATTTAGTAGGTGTCCGGGGTGCATTTTCGAGCTGTCGTAAATATATCACTAATGCATGGTGTGGTAGCGCATTGTTGAATTGCAGACAACACATTTTCGATTGAAATGCCTGCTAAATTTGTCCAGTTTTAACAAAGACAAAGGAACCCAATGAGTAACCAAGGACCCTGGGTATCAATTATTTTTTAGAACAACGGTCCTTGAGTAAGTTATATATGGGAAAAGATGACATACAGACCTTGATGGGTACTATAGATTTTCAGTGTCCAGCCGGACAGAGAATTTTAATAAACTATATATTGAAGGATTTACACAAAAATAAATGGTAAATTTGTCCAGACACACAGTTTTACTGTGAAAACTATATAGCTTGAATATGATAATGTGTTGAAAACGGGTTTCAGCAAATATTTATCATTTGTGTATCACCAAGTAAAGAGCCTTTGTTAATTCTGATCCTATTTAAATCTGTTTCCTAAGATTCCCTCAATTTTCAAAGAAAAATAAACACCAATATCCCTTTTAAAAGAAAAAGCAGCAGTTTGTCAGAAGACATTTGACCCATGTGTTTGAATGCACCGCACAAGCACAATATTAAAATAATTTAAATGCATCTTTATTGCTCATTCACTTGCTGAACTACAGCATGGTTATGTTGGAGGTGTTGAGGTTCCCTGGCACCCCTACGTAAAGCAACTATGGTCTGTATCGGCAAAGGAGATGGTGCATGGGGTTATCGCCAAAAGGAAGACGAAGGAAGGTCGTAGGATAGCATTCTTGTACTTTTGTTTAACACTAAGGAGACCATGTGTTGTAGTATTCATTGTTTGCTGACAAAAAAGGTGGATTTGAATCTGGATTATAAAACAGTGGTGGGGATGGGCAGCAGGAAATGAACTAGAGACGAGAGGTTGTTGAGGGTTTTGTGCTGGGGTGTTTGACACATTTCATCAACTTTAGGGCAAAGCATGTGCTGGGCGTCAAAAATGAAATTGTAGATGCCTTATCTCCTTTTGAGAATGCTCCAGTTGATCAAAAGGCTGCTAAGAGAATCTACTATGATGGTCTATGAGCAAGCATCGGAAAAGTGATGAGAGAGGCTCTGCAATAGGAAGAAGGGAGGATGTGTTGTTTCATGCTGCAGATCACATAGAAAGGTATTTCACTGTTGGCGATCACTGGGAAGTTAGTGGGATTGCGTTCTATGTTACGTTTTTCTGGGAGTAGGAGCCATCAGTAGCAGAGATGGGGAAGAGGTTACTAGAGGGCTGGGTGATGGAAGAACGGGGCTCAAGGTAGGTTGAGATGTCCAATAACGATTGGTCTGTTTGGCAAAGGTGTGTTTATCGGATGGGAATTGGTCATGTTTAGTTTGTGCATGGTTTAAATGTTTTCCAGGCATTTAGTGTTTCAGGGTAATATGGAACTTGGATTAGCTGGTTTGTTGATGAGAAAGGGTCAGGTAATTCTACATCTAAGGTGTTCAAAAACAGATCATTGTGAAAAAGGTAAGGAGGTTGTTTCAAATATGAGTAAAGGAGCAATTTCTGCACTTCAGAGGTGAGAGTGTAGTACTACCCATGAAAGTGGGTTAGCGCTGACTAGTCCTGTTTGTAAGGGTGCTAAGAATAGGCAAGGAGAAACTGGATAGGGGCAGAACATGTTTGGGGTTTTCAAAGCAGGAGGAAGGGGTATATGCACTGGGGGTCTGATGAGTCAGCATGTGTGTTTGGTCCCTAGGCAGCTCGTGGCCATGGTCCAGAAGATGGCATGATGGTCGAATGGATCACTTTGTGTGTCAAGCAGAAAGAAGTGTTTATGGTTGCCAGCTTGTGAAGCGAATGTAGAGGGTAAGAACAGACCGGTGGGCACAGGGAGAATGCTTTGGGGCAATTGCTGCCCATGTTGCTGTAGTTGCAGACGTGTTGGTAATGTACTTCGATGAAAAGGGTTTTTTCAGTTGCCAAGGATAGTGCTGCTGAAAGAGATGAATGATTTACGAGAAGTGAAGAGTCAGGGGTCAGGGACTGCAGTGGTCTGGATGGAGGAGCGGGTGCTGTAAAGGGCTTGGCGAGGTGCAGTAAACCTGGAAGCTGATAGAGGGCATAGAAAGATGAATAGGGAGGTAAGGTTTTTTTTAGGGATGTTTTCATGCATTGGTGCCTAGGGACATAAATATGAGGATTATGAGCATCTGTCTGAGGTGGGCAAGGAGCTGTGTTTGTTATATTTGATGAAAGCAGTGACGTGGACATAGGTAGATGAGAAAAGGAGGAGACATGCTGAGTCACCCCGTGCAAGGGCTCTCCTGGGTGACGAGGTTGGGTGCCGGTAAGAGTGCGATAAGAGAGTTGGCTAACCTCTTGGGTGGGCACCCCAGACTTGGGGGCAGCGTGTGTGGGATGTAATACTGAGCTGTGAGTGAGGCTGTGAAGATGCAAGTAAGGCAAAGGCATTGCCAGAGAATAGGAAAGAGCACAGAAGAGGAGCCTGTTAGGCCTGGACAGCTGCAGGACACAAGGGTTAAAGAGTGATTTAGGGCGGTGGAGATGTTATTGTTTGTATTATGAAGTGGGGGGGGTTTTAGTTGTAAGGCAACATGCCAGGATTCAAGTATTAGGCATGTGACATTTCCTCACTAAACAGGCCTTTTACAGGCTACAGTGTCTGTGGGGTCGGAGCTATATCACTGCAGAGCGTGACTGGCAGGGCCCGACTGGGCGTACTGGACATCGGGCATTCCCGGGAGGCTGGAAGGGTGGGAGCCGGTTTTGTAGCAATGCAGCAGTTTTTTGTTTTAAAAAAATCTTTTTATTAACAGCAATGCAGCAGTTTTAAAATTACTGCAAAGATCCTTGTATATTCAGGAGTTTTTGGCCAACAGTAAAAGTGTCAAGATAACCCTAGTGATTAATGTACATGCTGGAGAGAGATGGGAGTTTTGTGGAGTCAGTTGTGACTTATCTAAGGTACCACAGAGAGTTACTATGCCTAAGCACGTGCATCATGCTTATAAAAAAGAACAATATTTTAGGTGCGTAGCTCAATGGTTACTGCTTTTGTCACAGAGGTTATTTTGTTACTGTGCTTACACATGTATGATTCATTGTCTCTGTATGTATGTGTGTGTGTGATGTAGAGTGCTCTGACACTCTGCACTGTTATGAGAGGTGTTATTAAACAAATAAAATACATATGAGAGAGGGGCTATAGAGATATGACAGGTACTGTTGGAGGGTGATCGTAAGCAAATCATTGAAGAGCCCTAACAAAGATTGTCATAGCCTAGTGCACAGTAAGGTCATAATTTATTATGCTTTAAAAGCAAATACAATGAATACAATTAAATATATAATGGCAAATGTGTTGTAGAATACACCATTTCCCCCCAAATTTTCTTGGGTGGAGAACCCTTCTCAAACCCCCCACTTTGTAGAGGTCAAACTCGCTCGCTGGAACCGCCATGCCAGGGCCGGCACTATTCATGGGCAGTGTGGGCAGCTGCCCAGGGCCCCGGGCTCAGCTAAAATACAGGGGGCCCGCTTCACTGTGAAATGCAACACTTTCACAGTTAGCCCACCTGCTCCTCCAGGGCCACCTGCCCCACATAATCACAATACAAATGCGAGATGTCTTGAAATTGCTGGTCAGGGTGTGGTGCATTCCTGGGGGTGCAGGGGTGGTGGGGAAGGGACAAACAGAATGGGGAAGGCACAGCAGCCATGCGAGCAATTATGTTGGCTCACAGTGTCACGGGCGGGGCAGCACCTTTGTTAAGTATCGGCCATTCCCTTTCTGGATTTTGTTTCTATGCGACAGAAGGCCCCTTTGTTTCCAGGACCAGCCAGACACAGGTAAGGAGAGGTGAGTGAGGGGAGGAGGGAGCAGCCAGACCAACTGGGTTTTGTTAACTTTTGCATCACCCATAGCAAAGTTTTTTTTAATGGGAATGTATATTTAAAATGTATGCAGAAAGGCTGTGGTAGGGCAGTGTTTTGTGAAATGCTTTGTTACTGCTTTAAGGCCCACATGTGGAGGCCCCCTTCCCTGGGCCTTGTAGCCATTACTTCCTCTTTCCTTTCAATTATTTATTCCCCTATGAAATAGATCCGAAAAAGAAAAACACTTTTCTTGGAAAGAAGGCCTGTCTACCACCACCCTTATTGAAGTTCACCTCGAGTCTTTTGGGCAGGCCTACGAAGCAGCGCACCCTAGAGCAACAGTGACTCTGTCACTGAGGTCACAGGACCCTTGAGCAGGGAGGCTCTAGGACGGTGCGACCGGTGAGATCGCACTAAGCGCTGACTTCAGGTGGGGGCATCATGCTTGCGAGTATATTATGTTTTTAAAAGCACTTTCTGCCTCCTTCCTGGCCTCCAGAAATTTTTGGCAACAATAAAAATGTCATGATAACTCTGGTGATTAATGTTCTTCCTAGAGAGAGAGATGGAGTTTTGTCAAGTGGAAGTATTGACTAGTGGAAAGGTAGTGTATAGGGTTAATGTGCCTGCTGCAAAGAACATGTGCCATGCAGATCACAAGGTGCACATAATGTTAATCAGTCAGTGGGTTACTGCTTTTGTTAGTGAGATTCTTTTGGTACTTGCAGTTTATAAGTCAAAATGCTAACATAGAACAGTGAGCTATTAACTGTCATCTAAGAGCAGCCTGCAAACTGCAAGGTATAAATTAGAGCATTATGTTTTTCCCCAGTCTTTGACTATCCTAATGTTGCAATAAGGGTTCATTTGGAAAGAAATCAATTACCCCCAACAATGGTATTGCATTCTAAATTCAGAGTTTGTGTTTCTCCAGACCAATCACTATTAAACCATACTGCATATTAGTATGATTGTCATGTGATTCCTACACTGTGTAGTCCTTTGTCTTACGTAACATTTCCTATACAATGATTTACACACGTATTATTGATTGTCTCTGTGTAATGTGTGGGATATAAAGTTCTCTGACACCCTACACTGGCATCAGTGGCACTGTAAATCAACTTAAATGCATCTAAGCAAGAATGTGGTTATGGAGACTTGAGGGGGACTGTTAAATGGTAGTAGTGACAGAATCTGTGGCAGAGGGAATCACTGGGCGGCACCAACAAACATTTTCCCACAGGGCTCCACCAGCACTAAACCCGGACACTTCCACTTCCACCAGTTCTAACACCAAATCAAAAACGTTGATTTGAAAACCCCTAGATTCTGCAGCATACTTTCAAGTAAATGTATGATTTAGCAGTGGTCTCGGTTGTCCCAAGTCTTTTTTTATTTGTGTACAATCTTTATTTGTTTGCAATGGTGTCTTATAATTTTATATTATATGTGTTGTGGTTTTGCACTTAACATAATTCTAGCGAGTAAATAGCCCACACACAAAAAAGATTGTCCTATTAATCTTAGCATGTGTGTGGGATACTGATGGCGAGACGATTTACATTAAAACAAATTGCTAAGTATTAATGTCATCCTAAGGTGGCACAATAATGGTACAGAAAGATAAGGGAGCCTTTTTAAATGTGTGATTATATCCATGGTGTGAAAGGTTTTCACATGTGTAATTTTGTATTTTGTATGATCCCGCCCCTCATTACCTCAACAGGATCTCTCCCCTTTATGATACAGACCTGGAATTTTTATCATGCACTCATCTGGAAACAATCAGTTAACATGTAGTAGAAAATATCCATTGTTGTGAAACCCTCACCTAGCTTTTCCATCCAATGTGACAAATGTAATCCATTTAATAGTTTTAAAATATATTGACTTATTTCATTTGTATATTTTTGTCCATGTTACTGATATCCACGTTAGGTCTCTTCCGTGATGCCAAATAGGATCAATATTCCTGCGATGTCACTTTCTGTAATGTCACTTCTTGTGATGTTACATGCAAATTAGAGGGGCCTTACACCTTTCCTTTCTCAGGGGGCCTCAGAAGTTCTAGGACCGGCCCTGCGGCATTTACCCTACCAGAGCTGGTCTGACAAAATCTGCCAGGGCTGCTTTTGGTTCCCAGTCCGGCTCTGGCGACAGGTACTGACTGGCAACCATTGGCTCAAATTAAATACTGTCAACCACCCGCCCCTCCCCGACGTTGAGGGCTTATGAACTACCAGCGGCCTCGCTTAACATGCATGTTTCATTTGATACACTGGACTTACTGCAAGACAAAGAGCAACCCAAACTATAGCTTCTAGATTTGTCTGTCAAGGAGTTCTGTGCTCTCACTTGAAATTTTTACGAGGCGTATACCTTTAAAATGAACTGACCAAATATTGCTATTGTCCATGTTTTCCTACAGATAATGCCTTCGCTCTGTACTACAATGTTTTCAGTGTTCGCAATATCCTAATGTTTTCCACAATCGTTGCGTGAAAATATTTTGGTGGGTGGATGTGCGAAATATTTAAGCAAGATCAACTCGGCAATTAACACGAAAAAGTTTGAATGTGTTGCATGATGGAGAAATCTACAGCCCGTCTGCAGAGCCGCACGGGGTCGCCAGGTGGCAGTGTGTTTCGTATGGTTGGTTGGTCACACCTGCTTGCAAGGCCCTGTTTTTCAGCGCAGTGAACGCCACAGGTTGTTAACAGCGTTGGGGCAGAGTGACCTGTAAAGTCAGTCAGAGAAAACTAAGCTAATCAATCAACACCACATGACGGCCCTCGTTTGGAGCGAGGTCGTGGAAAGGGCACTTTGTGCCCGTTCTCCAGGACTTTCTTTTGAAAGTCTGGGCGATGCTCTGCACCCGGGCTCTGCGAAGGGGTTTCCCATTATTCACGCGCTCGCTGCAGGAACCAACGTTCTGTTTTGATCGGAGTGCTGTTATTGGCACAGGTAAGGCAAGGTGTGCCCAACAGGAAAACAAAACTTCATTTCAAAGCGTGGCATTTCCTTATAGCGACTATATCAAGTCTTTTATGAATGTCGCTACTACTATAAATAACTACATTTGTATTAATATTGTCAATTAAAACCCTTTCAAAAAGTTATGGCAAGTTACAAAGAATAAAGGCATCTTTCCTGAAATACGACCTAAATCTGCTATTAAACCAACAGCGAATTTGATTAAATAAAATTGCTTGGGGACAATGTGCTCATTACACTGACCCTAGTGCGTTCCAAAAAAATAAACTTTGTGGTGCACAGTGCGTAGTGAACAAAGCTGCCTAACGCGGTATACTTGAATCTGTTTTTTTGGGGGTGCTCTGTCGGTGCAATTATTGTATATTATTGGTAGGCATTAGCCTCTCAGCCCTCTAACATGGCTAGTTGACAGCGGTGGGGTCCCTCCGGATCTCACACCTGGTTGTATTATAGAATGGCATTGAAATTAGTCCATATCGGGCTCTATATTCAAATCCTTATAGGAAAAACACTGATGTGTCTGAACAATTAATGTAATAAATGTTCAAATAATCCATGTCAGTGAGTTAGTTCCCTTTTATATTCCAAGGGCCTCAATTACAAGAAGGTGCCACAGCGTGTCACCGCAAGCCCTTAGGCTGCTCCATGCTGGGGCACTTTCAAATCACAAGGATGCAATATATTTACAATAATATGTCGCATCCCTGTGCTTTCCCCTGCGCTGATGAACAATTGGCTGACATGCGCCGACGCAGGCACCCTTGCACTATGGTGCAAGGGTGCCTGCGTCACGGCAATGATTGTTTATGTGCAGGAAGGGAAGCCTTCCTGCACACAATTAATCACCAGGGGTGATTTCCTCGTTCTATGTGTGCTGTAGAATGAAAAATTTCCTAGCTAACGTACAGGAAAGTTTCAATTCTATTAAGGAGGCGGAGGCGAGGATTAGGCTGACACTTTCTCATTTATTCTACTCCAGCAGCCATTAAAAGGTATCAACATTATTAAACAAAACCACATTTCCCATGAGTATCAGGGAAAATGGAAACAGAAAATGTCCCGTTCGCTGACCAATCCCAGGCCAGGGTTCCCGATATCTTCCTCTCCTGGCGCTCTATCCTCCTCTTTCTTCCTGCGACACTGCCACAATCCTTCATCCGTTATTCCTGCTTGCCTGCTTCTGAACCTAAGGTACAAGCAGACTAAGTAAGGCATCGGGAAGAGAACTTCTCACCACATAAGCCACATCATTGTGAAACTCAATTAACGTAAGAAAAACATAGCATCAAAGAGCAAGCCAATTTTACACAGCATTTATGTGAAGCCGAATCATAAAGATTTTACTTACCGACCCAACGTAGCAATTCTGGGAGGGTTCGAATGAAGACAGGGTGGGCTAATCCTCGCCTCCGCCTCCTTAATAGAATTGAAACTTTCCTGTACGTTAGCTAGGAAATTTTTCATTCTATGTCAGGAGCGGAGGCTTCTGATTAGGCTACTTCAAAGCTTGTCTACCACTAAGGAGGCCAGAGACACGACTGGCGTAAAGTAAAAATCTTTTGAAGGTGGAGTCGGAAGACCAGTCTGCTGCTTTCAGAATGTCTTCCAGGCAAGCCCCCAGGGAAAAGGCCTTACACGCTATTGCCCCCGTCACTGAATGGGCTCCAAACTGGGAAATATCTATGCCGACTTCTTGCATAACCCAGCGCACCCATCGCGCGATAGTAGGTGATGAAACCGCCCGTGTGGTTTAGTAAGAGCAATGAAGAGCTGTTTGACACCCTGTGGGCGTATATCAATCGTTGCCACTTCATAGGCCTTTAGCGCCCTCACCACACATAACTTTGGGACATCTGGGAATGCAGGATACGAGAGATCGAGAATCACTCTTGGTACGCCTGGAAATATGGAAGGTCACCCCATCCAGGGGCAAAATGCGACCTGTAAGGTCCAAGGCTCTCACATCCGAGACCCTGCAACACGAAATCAGACATAGCAACATTGCCAACTTAGCCGAAATCTGCTTTCTCAACAGGTACTTATTGGACGGCCAACTCCGAAATAAGTTAAGAACTTTATTGACATCCCACAAAACTGTGTAGCGAGTTTCCGGAGGAACAGATAACCTAATCCCCCGCAGCAATTTGCAAACCAGAGGATGTTCCCCAATGGGGTGATTGTCCAGCGGGACATGACCTGCTGAGATGGCCGATCTAAAGGTATTGATTGACCTGTATGCCAGGCCTTCGTTCGCTAGGGAGGCTAAGAAGTTAAGGACGTGGACAATGTCTGCCCCCATTGGATCAATCTGTGATCGCAGACACCAACCACTCCACCTAGACCATGCGGATCGATATCTCTTGTTGGTGCTATCTGCCCAGGATTTGGCCAACAATGCGGCAGCGTCCTCCGAAAGTCCAGGGACTTGTCAGCGTTGCCTGTAACCCGCCAAGCCATCAGACACATGCTGCCTGTGGATAGGAGGTGGTGAGGATCCCCTTGGGGATTCTTGAGGAGATCTGGAACGCGGGGTAGAGGGATTGTAAAATCCCAGGAAAGTTCCATCAGAGCTGGAAACCAGGCTTGCGATTTCCAGGTCGGGTGATCACCACCAAATCCGCCTGCTGTCTCCTCATCTGGGTTGACACTCTCATGATCATCTCAAAGGGGGGAAACGCATAACCCTCTCCTTGCTCCAGTCCTGCAGAAACGCATCTGTCGCTGCTGCCTCCGGGTCCGGACGCCAACTGAAGTAGCGTTCCAGCTGGGTGTCTAGTCGTGAGGCAAAAAGGTCCACTGAAAACGGACCCCACCTGTCCCTGATCGCCTAGAACATGTCTGGGCGAAGTTGCCACAGGCTGGTGTCCCTCCAGTGACGGGACCACCAATCCGCCACTCGGTTGTCGGAGCCGGGAAGGTGTTCCGCCAACAGGGAAATCTCGTTGGACAGGCAGTACTCCCATAGGGTCTGGGCCAGGTCGGACAATGCCCTGGAACCTCCCAGATGATTGATGTAGCGCACTGCCGCCACATTGTCCATCTTCAAGAGGACACAGCACTGAATCTTGTCTTTCGTCCAACACCTCACCCCAAAAGAACCTGCCATCAACTCCAGACAGTTGATATGAAGGCCTTTTTCTGCAGACGACCAAACTCCGCCTGTAGAAACATCGCCGCAGCGTGCCCCCCATCCAGGGTGCTGGCATCGGATTCTATCACCAAATCCGGTTTTGAACCGAAGATGGCCCACCCGTTCCAAGCGTCCATGTGTTCGATCCACCATCGAAGCTCCGTCCTCGCCTCTTCCGTGAGGGGAACGACCTGGGAGTAGGTCAGACCCTTGCGGAGGTGCAGGGCCTTGAGGCGTTGAAGGGCCCGGTAATGAAGGGGCCCCGGAAAGATCGCCTGAATGGATGACGATAAGAGACCGACCACCCTGGCCAAGTGTCGTAACAGGATCGTCGGACGCGCCAGAGTACGTCTCAACTCATGCCTGATCTTGGACAATTTCCGCGAAGGCAGGGACAAGGTGGCTTCCACTGAGTCTATCAGAAAACCCAGGAACTGCATTCGTCGTGCCGGGACGAGATCTGACTTGACCCGGTTGACTATGAACCCCAAAGACTCCAAAAGGCTGACCGCTCTTTGAAGGTGAGCCAACAACATTCGGGGACACTGATTCAGGAGGAGCATATCGTCCAGATATATTATAAGACGAATGCCGTCCGTGCGCAGTCGCTCCACTACCGGTTTGAGCACCTTGGTAAAGCACCACGGAGTAGACGATAGTCCAAAAGGGAGGGAGACAAACTCGTAAATCCGCTGACCCCACTGAAACTGAAGAAAACGCCTGTGGGAGCGAAGATGGGAATCGTGAGGTAGGCGTCTTTCAGGTCCAAACGGACCATCCAGTCCCCCTCCTGAAGGAGATCTCTCAGGAGATGGATCCCCTCCATCTTGAAATGGTGGTAGATGAGCCAGCCATTGAACTCCTTGAGATTTATCACTGGACGATAGCCCCCGTCCTGTTTCTCTACAAGAAAAAGGTTGCTGATGAAACCCCTCGGGTGCAACTCCGTTTGTACAATGGCCCCTTTCTGAAGAAGGTCCGCGACCTCTTTGTCTATGAGAAAAACTTGGTCCGGCGTGAAGCCGATGGGCCTGGGAAGAACGGACTGCTTGGGGAGTCCCGAGTATTCTATATGAAACGTGCGTCTGAGGTAATTGAAGACCATGCCTGAAGAAAAAATCTGAGTCTGCCCCCCACTTTCAGACCCCTCACATTCTGGAGTCTCACCTCTGTGATTGTTGTAGCCGCCGTCACCTCTTCCTCTTCCACCACGGCGGCGGGGGTAGCCTCTGGTCTGGTAGAAGTTTCCGAACTTGTCGGGATCTTGGTATTGGCCCCTGTGGTAATCACCTTGTTTGTAGGAACCTCTGTTATAGGGTCTGCCAGACAAGCGGCCCCTTCCTCGGCTGGCTGCCCCAAAAACACAAGGGGTGAAGATCCGTTTCACAGACGTCTGTGCCTTGTCGAGGAAGTTAAATGTATTTACGAATTTACCCAGTTCCTTGACGAACGGGTCTCCGAAGAGGTTCCCCTCCGCCATCGGACCTGCCTCAGATGTAGCCAGTTCCCCCAACTTCGGGTCTATTTTGATGAGGATAGATCTTCTCCTTTTTGTAGAAATGGGCACATTCGCATTCCCCAGAAAAATGATCGCCCTTTGCGCCCAACCGGAAAGGGTCTCCAGGGAAATCAGGGATCCCGAGGCTTTGGCATCCTCAGCCATGTCCAAGATTTTTGCCAACGGCCCTGCAGTGTCCAAGAGTTTATCTTGGCAGGCCCTCCAAGATTGGTCTATGCCCTTTTTTGGGTCCTTCACAAATTTGGTGAGGAAGATGGACATCTTGGTGTCAATTTCCAGGGTAACCGTAACTTTACCCTCCAAGGAGGGGCGCGGGCACTTGGCCCGAAGACAGCTACGCACCTCCTGGTCCAGGGGCTTACGCAGCCTGGCCGCCATGTAAGCTGCCGCCTTGGGAGCGGGAACCCAGTGTGAAGAGCGTGGGTGGAGCAGCTCGTCTGGGTTGAGCATGTCCGAACTGGGGTTGGAACCCGACTATTGGGTGGGTGGGTTGGGTGGGGGGCCACGAATGGTCTGGATCCTCATCTCCATCCGAGGTTTGGGGAGAGTCGTCCGGGTAGACTGTAGCCGGATCGTCCTGATCTCCCCCCAAATCTGCAGTCGGAACCTCCTTTGAGGTCGAAGGGGCATCAGTGGTCTTAGCTTCTAGAAAGGCCTTTTTTAAGCGCGAAAAAGCGTCAGAGTCCACCCCCGCGTCCGAAGAACGCTTCCTCTTGGGTTCTGTGGTACTCGGCGATACTTGGCTTAAAGGAATAGGGTCCTTTTGCCCCAAAAGGTCTGGTCCTTGCCCAAGGGGATGGCACTGTGCTTGCAGTTGATCCATTTTCTTTTCTAGGGGTGCCACCACCCGCATCACTGCTTTCAACAGGGAGGAGTCCATAACCTGGCAGAAGTGGTCATCCACCGGTAAATATATGACCTGCTGCTCTTCCTCCTCCTCATAATATTCGTCACATTCCATTATGCCTCTGCGCAACAGCAAGGCTTCGAGCTACTTGGGGGTTAATTATGGGACAAGGCCCAGAGATATGTGTCTTCCCACAGCAGCGGGGTCAGTTCAATGAGAGACCGGAACCAAGCAGCCTCTGTTATGAGGCACGAAGAAAGCCTGCCTGGGCCGGTCCCAAACTACACCAAATACCTTACCCGCGACGCGGGTGTTCAGGCTCCAGGCAGGGGCTCTGAGTATTAGATTTATAGCCTTAGCGCTGCCAAATACACAAATCAATCCCGCCGGTCTTCCCCCGTGGTGCGCGAGACCGTTGAGCCGCTTCTCCGACGCAAGCTACGAAGCGCACTCAACGACTCGCGCCCTACGGGGGGTCAAGCTCCTCAGAGCGGCAGCACAGTACGCGCGGTCCCCTAGCGGCGGGAGGCCGCCCGCGCACAGAGCCCAAAGAAAACACTACCGCGTAAGGAACGGATATCGCCCCCGCGGCAAACACACGCAGTCACTTCAAACAAGACCGTAACGCGGTAGACTGCACATTCTAACCATTAACATAACACTACAAAAATTCAGTCAGAAAGATATAGAAAAACAAAGGCACTCATCTGTCTGCTGCTGGAGCAGCGAAGAAAGAGGAGGATAGAGTGCCAGGAGAGGAAGATATCGGGAACCCTGGCCTGGGATTGGTCAGCGAACGGGACATTTTCTGTTTCCATTTTCCCTGATACTCATGGGAAATGTGGTTTTGTTTAAATATGTTGATACCTTTTAATGGCTGCTGGAGTAGAATAAACGAGAAAGTGTCAGCCTAATCAGAAGCGTCCACTCCTGACATAGAATGCAGCATGCATAGAAAGAGGAAAAAAATGAGGAGAAATGAATACATTTCTCATCGTTGCGCTGTAGTGTAGTTCCTATATTCCCAATAGGCTCTGCGCATTGGAATAACAAACTGTAGTTTAGACGTAAGACTGAGGTCGACTAGGTCTCTACTGAATATGTTAGACTTAATTAGGTATGCCAGCTAGCTCAGAGGTCACTAGAAACTTTCTCGAATGAACAGGAAGGAGTTAACTTTCCTGATTAGACAAGAAGGGATTCGTTTCTGACAACCGCATAAACATGACAACTTTGCTCCCTCCAGAATAAGGAGTATATCTCCAGAGTCGTGTGGAAACAATAGATACCTATTTCACTCAGTCAATCGTGCATGCTTAGTTTCACCAGAGTGTAGAGAAATAGAGAGACTGGCGTTTTCAATAAAAGTTGTTATTTATTGAGCAGTCTCCTTTCTCATGCAAGAGAAATGAATTGCCACAATTGCAATAGTTGTCATAAAGTAAAGTGCGTAAGTAAAAGGTGTATTATGAAATAATACAGTAAAAGCATTTATATGGTTTCTGAGCCATATGATACTTAAAACGGAAAAAAAAATATATACAATTACATACAATGATAAAAGTTGACTAAACGTACTCAACTGGTCCTTCTAAAATACACCTACCCCGGTGTACCTAACCTAAGCCTAGTACGTGGGAAAGAGTAAGTGACCTGCAGTTTATGTCAAGTTAGTTTTGCCAAGAATCTGAATCAATAATTCTCTAAGGGTCTAATCAGCTCTGTACCGTGGTTTTAGAATGAAGGAGGTCTTGTATCTCTTTATCAGGACTCGATCTCCCAACAACCCGCAAGGGTGACTGGAAACACTGGAGCTGGATTCCGCGGCAGGAGAAAAGACAGCGTCTCTCTCAGTGCGTCAAATAGGAGGGTCGGCTTCCTTCGGCACTCGCATCAGCTGGGCTTTGGGTAAGTAGATAGCCACTCTGCTCCAAACCACAGTGTGTTGCTTAAGGCAAATGCTGGTATATTTATACCTGGAAGGTTCCGAGTTTGACGTAAGGTTGGACATAAGACGTCACTAAGAACTGTCACTAAGAACTGGCAGTTCTTTCAGGACTCTCAGGAGTTCTAGGACAAATCAAAACAAAAGCAGGGGGAATTCCCGGGCTGCTGGAGGTTTGGTTTGTTTAAAGAACGCGTTGTACTTTCTAGGAGTCTAAGGGAGTAGCTTTGCCGTATTTGGACTGCATTGGCTATGACTAAATATGGATATGATTCTTATGCCTTTATAAGGATATGATTTGTTATAACCACATAAGGGCATGAAACGGGAATATTTAATTAGGGTCCTAGATACGTTCACACCAGTGCCTCCCTAGGGCAGGCGTACATTCAGATGCATTTCCAGGTTTACGATTTCTCGTTAAACTGGAAATGTGTCTGGTTTCATGGGTGTTGCATGGGAACACCCACAGGAACACCCACCGCAACACCCATAGAACGCCCCTTTCACGCAAAGCGCTGCGTGTAAAGGTGATGTATTTACAAGGACAGGAAAAGCCACCCTGCGTGGCTTTTCCTGTCCTTGTAAATATGGGGCAGGAAAATGCACCGCCAGTGCATCACAAAAAGTGATGCACCTGTGGAGCAAGGGGCTTGTAAATAAGCCCCCAAATGTTTTACTGAATCTTACGCTCTATTGGAGCATTGGCCATTCCCAGGATGATGTGTTTTGTATCTTTTTGTTCAGCGTATTACTCTTGTATAGTGCATTCTTTCCACTGAGTCTCTTCCATGTGTTTATAACGGCCATGATTGAGAGCTCTTGTGCTCAGTATCAAAGCAGTGGATGTTTCTTACACTGCCTTCAGTGGGATAAAAAGGCGTTCAGACTACATGGCCATCCAATCCTTGGCTTCTCTGCAGAAGACACACAACCACTGACAAAATCAATAGTCCTGGCTGATGTCAGTTGCTCAGTTATTACATCTGGATGCAATAAGAGAAGGCTCAGAAAGACACCAAAATACCAGTCGAATTGTACACTATGGAAATCACAGAAATGTAATTTAAGTGTTTAAGCCATGCCTATGCCTGCCTATGCCATGCTCCTGCCTACATACACCATGCCCCTTGTAGAGACCCTCGTTTTTCAGGCCATTTATAGCCCTGACGGAGCAAACACCTGAATTTGCAGAACAGATGCGTATGTGACTCAGTCCAATCTGGTTTAAAATTAATAGCTTGTAGCAGGCCAAACCGATATTTCATTAGCTTCAAATTGAAGAGCGCAGGGCAACTAAATCCTAAAATATTATGATTGCCTGCAAATGGGGCACAAACATTTTTAACAGTCATTATTGTGTTTCATTAGTATAGGAGGTCAAAAGCTTGTATAACAAACAGTTTGAAGAAAAATATTCCATAAGGTTGTCCAATAGTATCTTTCTGACTCAGTTTCCTTTCAAATATAGCATTTTAGTGAGCAGCAGAGACTTTTATTTAAGAAATAGGAAATTAGGAGAAATACTGTTTTGCTAAATATCTTGACCTGGTCAGCTTGTAGTCTAAACAAATGTAGGCCTATGACGTGGACTTCAGTAGGCAATATAACATTTAACAAATATTGCACTGGGACAAGTCAAAGACTAGTTTAGCAAGTGTTGCTTGTGCTCCAAAAATTTATGATGTTATAGATCTTTTAACTACCCACAACATAGATTCTAACAAAGGACTACACAATCTCTTTGCCATGTAATAAGAACAAAACCTAAGGAACGTGCCTTTGACTTTAAGGAGAAAACTACATCTGCTAAAAAAGTTTGCTACGAACTAGGTATGCGTAGGGGTGTAAAAGAATCAATTTTTTTGCAATAACATATGAGCCAGGATGTTATCTAAAGTTCCCATGGCAGGATTCAAACCAGCGACATTGAATGCAACAAGACTAAAGGGCTGATTACGGATGTCTTTCGGAAGGGCTCCGAATCAGATTCAGGCTTCCTGAATCCGATTCGGAGCCCTTCTTTTCGACCGAATAGTACCTAGTTCCGAACAATCGATTACAATGCCTGGAAACCGTGCAGGCTGTACGAATAGGTTACGAAAGGCATTCGGACAGGTCTAGCTTTTCGGAGCTGATTCGTACAGCTCTATGTACTCGATTTCCGAGCAAGCGACTACGATGAACAATTCAGTCAGCCGTTTCGATTTGGTTTGCCGGGAACGAAACGGCTGTCAGAATCTTCCTTTGGTGCCCTGTAGCAAGCCCCCCTTCAGCCGGGGCCCTCCGAATTGGGACCGTGGGGGTACCCATGAGATCCCTCTTCCCAATCATGAACAGTGCCAAGGAATGCCCGCCACAGGGTGCAAGGATTTACCCAGTCACCCCTTTCTTCAATGGTAGCCTGTGTTCTCGTTCGGAACACAGGCTCTCATTGAAGTCATGGGGAGTCCGACCGAATTGTATCCAGATGCAGCATAATTGCTTGGTCGGACTCCCCTGATCCGAGTTGTTCGGAAAGCATTCCGGATCCGATCCGGCCACAATGATTTCCGAATATCGTAATCTGCCCCTAGATGTGAATGCCTAGTCTTCCATCTCATTTAAGAATATTTTTTGCGACAAACTTGAACTCCACATCCAGTAGCGATATAAGGCTGTAATATGCTGGCTTTGGGTGTAAAATCAACAGATGCCAGGACTCTCGCATAACATGTGATTGTAAACAATGATTATATGATATATAAAGGATCCACCTCCCCAAAATTTGATGTCATACTTAAAAGACTGGTATGAACAGCATTAGGGCCAGAGCCTCTTCCAAACCAGGACTTTAGATGATGATAATAATTTGGCTTTCTTTTATAAGATGAGATGAGGCAGCCAACAGATCAGTTTTCACGTCTGCTTTGGACTTAACTCAGAGATGTAGCAGATCAAAGCGCCTGCTGAAACATTACTTCCATTTTGAGATTGTCACCGTAGCCTAATCTGTTTACAATTTACCAAAACTCTTTCTTGTTATAGTTAATACAAATTTTAAATAATATTTCCTAGGGCTTATATTCGTGATGTTTCTTTGCTAACCAGATTGCCTTTTTAGAAGTCTTTCTTATTGATTTTTATTTTGAGAACATGGTCTGTATTAAAGGGAGGTCTGTTCATGACTCTTATATTTTTAATCAGTGCTCTTTTTTAACCAGTCCACAGTGATTTCTTGAACCACCTGGACACATATTTGGTTGGGCCAAATGTAATTCCATTTCTGTTCGGCCTGCTAATTTATCTATAAGCTGCTTTACTACTGTACCCCATTTCTCTGCAACATTAGATGAGTTCATCAAGTCACTTTTTTCTGAGACCATCTGAGTCTGCAAAATATCGTTGTAGGATGCAAAAAGTGTATTAACATTGCCCTCCTAGGAGGAGCCAAGATGGCGATCGTAGCGGCTGCTTAGGCTCCCGGCTCCGGGTGCCCTCTCCCAGCACGCAGACATCCTGTTACCCATCCTGAGCGGACGCCGCAGATTCGTGGAGATGAAGTGCAGGGGACACCGGCGATATGCTCCGGTGATCCCGACCTGCGGTAGAAATGCAGAACTCTCCCCTCGGCCTCTCCGGCCTTTGGAGGACTGAGTCCGGGGTCCCGAGTGCGCAGCGAGGCCGGCCACCAGCGGGACCATCTCGGCCGTGAGCGGGTGGCAGGAGTAATCTGCCTTAATTGAGACTCCGCACGGTCGCCTCATATGGCATTCGTCCAGCCCGCATCGAGGGATGACATTGTGAGCCGTGCGGCGCCGCAGCTTTGGGGACAGCTGTGATCGCCCTGCCCTTCTTTGTTGTCGAGTGCGGCCATTGTTTCGATTCCCTACCGAGACTTGTGGACAGCCTACATTGAGATACGGGACCCTGTTATCTACAGCAGGGGCTCCGACCTGCACCGCCAGTTGTGTAGACCACTGTCCCTGGCACTGACTGTTCCGGGCCATATCGGGCCGTTCCACGTTATTGTTTCATTGACCCATACCGGATCCTCCTGGGGCTGAACAGCGCCAGGTTAGCTATGCCGGGGGAAGGTGCCCTACATCATGTACCCCCGCCTGCGAGGGAGAGTGTTGTGGA
Source organism: Lissotriton vulgaris (assembly GCF_964263255.1). Taxonomy (NCBI): domain Eukaryota; kingdom Metazoa; phylum Chordata; class Amphibia; order Caudata; family Salamandridae; genus Lissotriton; species Lissotriton vulgaris. Next base: position 195,178,888 of record NC_141694.1, read on the forward strand.
TTGTGGTGTTGCCCCGCACGCATCTGGAAAGGAGCCCGACTTGAACGATCTCATGGCGGCACTGGGTTCCCTTCGCGTGGCTCTCATTGGCGGCGCCTGGGCTTTGGAGAAGAGGGTGGACGCCATTTCCTCCTTCTTGGGACAAGGAGAATTGCGCTGCCTGCGGTGGCATGATGCTGGCGTTGCACCTTCCCCAGCGAGGAGTGTCCCGTCTTCTCCCGAGATACCGACTGCCCCGAGGTGTGGTGCAGACGACTCTACTTGGCCGTGTCCTGCTCCCCGGATGAACGACTACCACCGGACAGCTCCTCAGAAACCCCGGCCGTTGCGATTGCCACGAACCGTAGCAGTGCTTCTTTCCTCGATACTTTGTAGCCCACACTTTGGCCGCAGGAGCTGTGAAGTGACACCAACGATATGGCTCGAGCCTAGCAGGACAGTGACGGTTGGTTCTCGATTGTTTGAAACTAAATGGGGGTTGGAGCGACTTCGTTTTGCCGTAAGACCGGGCTTTAATGTATGTTATCAAATACTGCTTGCTCAGCTTACGCACAAGGAGGGGCCGGATAGACGGGGACAGGGTTGAAAACTGTTTGCTGAACCGGGACTGATATCTGATGGCTGGCTGGCAGAACTGTGTTTGTTACGGGGCTCACGCTGGTGACCAGGACTCCTACGATTTGTCTGTATACTACTCTGTGTATATCTTCCACGACTTGGCTCTGCTTTTTGTACAACCATGGGGTGCGTTGGGGGGGGGGGACACACAGAATGGCCCTCCTCCGCATTCTTTCCTTGCTGGCCTTCAGGCTGGGCGGGGGGGATTTTCCTACCTTTGGGAGGGGTTTCTTTATTTTTGGGGCGACAGGCACGCTGCTAGGGTTTATGCTGTAGCCATCTGCAAGGGTGCAGGATGGGGGGGTTGGGGGGGGTTCTTGTCCGGGGGTGTTTTCATTTCTACGGCCTTTTTGTTCCTTCCTCTCTCTTGAGTAACACTTTGGGATACTTCAGCCTAAAGGGTTTCTTCTCCCTTTCCTGTAACTATATTTCGGGTATTCTTTATGGGGCGACAGGCACGCTGCTAGGGGGGGGAGGGGGGGGGGGTAAGCCATAGCCTCTGCAGGGGTGCAGGATGGGGGGTAGGGGGAGGGGTCCTTCCCTTTTTTGTTTTCTTGTCCCCTTTTTTAGTTTCTATGGGTCCTTTTTTCCTTCACTCACTTATCCTTCTTCGTCCTCTTATTCCTTCCCTTTCTCTTGGGTCATTATGGAGGTTAAGTATTACGCCTCTTGTCGCATCTGTGTTTTGGTATATTGGTATTTTCTTAAGGTGGTCTTGCGTTCATGGGGTGGGCGATGACTGGTGCGAACTGTGATTGCTTATTCCTTCATCCCGATATGTGTACTGTAGCACCGACAAGTCGACAACGGTTACTAGCTCTGCTGACATCCTGATGTGTGCATTGCCCACCCTATGCCCTTAGCGTGATTGTATGCCATATGATCCTTCTCATTATATAATTTAAAATGAACCTTCACTAATCCTTTACCTCGGTGGGCGCGTCCAGCTGAAGTGCTTTTTGTATTGTATGCAATATGATGTGAGGTGGAATACTGAGGTAATTCTTGATGGCCGTAACTGCTACAAACAGATCTCGAGGCCGGCCAGGTTGGTTGTAGGCCCGTAATTGTATTTACATGCTGCATAACAAAGGTTTAATAAAAAATTTTAAAAAAACATTGCCCTCCTACATGGTTTTCTTGAGTTTTTCCACCCAAGACCTTCAAAATAAGTAGTTTTATGAAGCTAGCAGCATATCTGAAGTGTCAATTGAAAAGGCCTTGGGCAAGTGGCCATTTTCATATCTTTTTAGTATTGGTTACATACTAATTTAGGCTAGCTCATAAGTAATCTAAAACGGCTTGTGGAGGAGGATATGCGAATTAAAAACATTGGTTGATTCTTTGGGAACTTACCATTGAGGACCTGCAGTTCTAAAATGCCAAAAGACTCTGGTCACAGGACTTCGCCTCTATGTATACTTGCAGCTTATAATACTTGGGGTCCACACCACCTCGACCTGCCCCAAGTTAAACTGTGAGCTCATCCTGGCCATGCAAATTGCAAAAGTACAGAGAGATCTCTGCAAATGGAACTCCTTTAACTGCTCTGTTTAATAGGATTGCCTAATCGAGGTTGCTTTATATAGTGCAGAATTTCCCCTGTGCAGCCCTCCACCAGATCTTCAGCATTATCAGAGGCAAGTTCTAGACATCAATGTGGGGTAGTGTCACTCAGTACCTCCTGAGAAAAGTGTATTCAATCTATGAGGGAGGAACTGGCATGGCAGATATTAAGCCGTACTATTACACATTGCAGCTTTCCATTATAAATAGGTAGTTGTTTGGTGAGTGAGATGACCCTGCTATTCACTGTGAACTCTCACCACTACCATGCTGCATTGTGGAAAATGAATTAGCTGGCAGGAGAAGATCACTATTGAAACTCAGCTGTGGCTGAGCACAATACTTTGCCAAGTGATGAATCTAGAGGTGCTTAGGAAATGGACCTCAGTGGTATCTCCAGAATGGGCGATGACTGGGGAGCGGGGCACCTGAAATCATGTGAGACACTTGAAAAGGAATTCAATCTGCATCTAGCACAGTTTTTCAGATACTTACTGCTGAGACATGTTTTATATCAGTACAAAGAGATACTGTTCTCTACTGAGGAGTTCCACCCGATTGAGGAAAAGATTACTGTCGAGGCAATAGGCAGATATGGTATGACTGCATCTATGGTTCACTCACTAGAAGTGCACCCAACAGATTTAGCTCCCTGCATATGGCCTGAGAGAAGGATATATGCCCCTGAAAGATAATCATTAGACTACGGCTGACTCCTCGGGAGATTGGAATACTCACAATCCTAAGCCTTATACAACTTAAATTCCTACAGAAAGTTTACTATCCCCCCTAGTAGGCTTTGGCGAATGAACATCAATGAGAACCCTGCCTCTGTATGCTGTAGAGAGGATTGTGGAAACTAGTTCCATGCAATCTGTTCCTATCCAGTGATTCTGGCAGAAGGGGGGGGGGCACATTATACAGAGTTCTGGGAAGACTTACAGAAATATCCTCAAAGTTACACCTACTTGGGGTATGTCATTGCAAAAAGAGACATTGCGAAGAACTGGAGGTCTGAACACATTTAGAGTTATTAGGCTACGATAAATGCAATGGCATATTGTGCTGTTACAGAGAAGGAGATTTACTGTGCGCAGCATGTCAGAATTGGAATTCTTGGTGACAGTACCCACAGATACCTAATTAATGGCTGAATTAAGGTGGAAGGGGGTAGGAGGCATTGGGTATGGTATTGGGTTGGTGATGATGGCAAGCCTGCGTATGACTATCCATGCCAGTGTTGATCTTTAGAACAATCAATAAAAATGTTTATTAAAAAATAACAAGCAACTTGTATTTATGGAACATTTCAATTATTCAGTTGTAAAAAGCTAAATTACATTCTAATAACAAGTGCACAATCAGACCATCATCACTTTGAGAGATCTTATGAGATTCTAAGGCACAGCATTGGGTAGAGATGGCACAAATTTGCAGTGAATTAGCAAGAATGAAGTTCTTAACAGAAAAGCTGCAGAAGTAACAATTACATATATTAACCATTTAGACTAATACATGTTATCCAGGATCAAAATATGTCCGCGTCTAAAACACATGCATTAAAGCTCTCAACTTGTTGCTATTGTTATTACCACTGTAATCATAACAGAAGTATTATCAGATATTGAACAATATTGATAGTATGCAGGTTTTAATTGTATATTTAAAAAACCAGCATGATTGACTCTTTTAGTCAATTTCTGAATGTATTTATTTTACTTACAGTGTTTTGAAATAAATGTTTAATAATGCAAGCCATGCATTGCGGAATATGCTAAAGGCTGATGAGGTACTACCCTTAAAATTTAGCCAGCTCAGGTATGAAAAACAGTGGAAAATATTAAAATACCACTTCTACAAGGTTTGTAGTGACAGAGCCCAAGTAAAAGTTATAACCATTTTCTATCGGAGAAAAATAGGCACATTCAGTGCGTTGTTACGCCCTCGGAAGTAGGCTTCGATATGGGGTCCTTGGAATAAATACAGAGGAGAAATTTGTGTGCCACCCAGAGATGTTGTTTTAGACGTACCCCCATCCCCGTAAAGGATATGTGTTTCTTCTTGTGACCTGTACCCCCAGTAGGTGCTATACTGACTAATGATAGCATTCCTCTGTAACTGTATCTTTTGATGATGCTTTGCTCAAATAAAAAGAATTGTTAAAAAAATATATACTGTGCTTACTACCCTTTGTGGGGGTACTGAAATGCTTACTTGCATGGGAAGCAAGCTAAACTGTGTAAGGTGTATGGCTGGAAGGTTGTTGTCTTTGCTTTGATCCTATATGAGAAGCATTTCCATGTTTCTTGGTGATGTTACTGAGTTGTACTTATTGTGTATATCTAGTACATTTTAAAGAGTACAGATTTATTGTTTAATTAGAACATATTTAATAACCTTTTTCAACGTTAAAAATAATGTAACAATTTTTAATTCAAAAAAGGTTAATAAATGTGTTATGATTAAATAATAATTATGGGGGGCGTGGGCAACAATAATGGGGAACAGACAAATCCGCTCGGCTCTGCTCCAGGCCCGAGAAAAAAGGCAGCTACACTGCTTGATATGCCACGAATTTGAGTCTAGACGGAGACCTAGCTACAAGGTCCGGAGGGGTGCTCCCGCATTTCGAGTTTGCAGCCTGGATGCTGCTGGCGGGGACCCAATTGAAGAACCCCTGCAGCACGGGGAAAGCATCGAGATGGCGGCTGCTACGGAGCTGCAATGCAGAGGATAGAGGCAGGGCTCTCGTGGGGACTATAAGGGGAGACCGAGAGCAGCTAGCGACCCACAGTCTGAGAGGCCTCCGCGACCCAGTCTGGGGAGATCGGAGGAGGCGGAACGAAGCCGCGACCCAGATTTACCGATCCGATAGAGGAGCCCCACACCCCCTGAGACGCTGTTAGGGAGAGGCTGGCGGCTACACGATCTACCAGGTGAGGAGACCGGGATTTGTCTACGGAGAGTGGGAACCCGGCGGATCCATCCATGAGTGAGGACGTCTACCGGCTAGGAAGCCCTGGGCTGGCCAGACTGTCTGTCGGAACCTTGCCATTGAAGGCCTCACCTTAAGATGGCTCCGGCCAGCCACTACTTCTACGACACAGACGCCACGTGTACAGGCCTGTGTCGATGAGCCAACAGAGCAAAGGAAGCAGCCTGTGTGCAACACCAAGAGGGGGTACGGGGGAGCATAAGAGAGCAGTGGTTGAGAGCTGGCTCCCTCGGACAGCCCGGGGAGAGGTTCCTGCCATTAGCCCTTTGACTAAGCATTTCAGGCCCCCTGCCAGAGAGCGATATCTGGATTCCGAGGCCGATCTGTCGATAGGTCCGGGCATATTCACACGCCCTGCTTCTTATGCCACCTATAAAGACCAACCAGAGTCTCCAGCTACTTCACCCCAGCAGGAGCAGGTGTGGACAAGGAGGGAATGATGCAGCCCGGGGAGACATGGCGCTTACAAGAGAGGACCTGATGGCGTCTCTGCAGGACTTCAGAAAGGAGCTCTGAGAAGACATCAAGGCAAACATAGGAGCCTCTTTTGAAGCATTCGGAGCAGAAATGGGGGAAAGATAGTGGCCCTTTACGTGGATGTGGACTCGGTTGGGGTCCGTACCTTAGACCTTGAGGCTAAATGTCAAGAGCTGCCAGATATTGTAAAGCCCCTAGAGGGGAAATCTGCCGACTTACATACCCAACTGTGGGCCATGATACTCAAATGCGAGGATCTCAAAAATCGATCTCGGAGGGACAATATAAGGTTTTGTGGCCTAGAAGAGGGTTTCAAGAGCCCAGACCTGGAGGCGTTCATGGTGGGACTCTTACACGGTCCTGGGAGAGGGAAGCCCAGAGGTGCAACTGGAAAGGGTCCACAGAGTGGGGTCACATCTACCAGGAGACAACAGTAGGCCCAGAGACATTCTACAAAATTCAGCTCCTTCAAAGTGAAAGAACTGGTCCTCCAGAAAGGAAGAAGTTATGACAAAACATCTCTTCAGAACACGACTTGCTCACTTTTCCAGGATGCAGCCCAAGCCATGGTCGCCCGCTGACAGCAGTTTAGACAGGTCACAGAGGCCCTAAGATAGCACCAAATAAAGTATTGTTGGACCTATCCCTTCCGCTTAGCTTTCACGAAGGACTAGAAGCACCTTCGCTGTATGGAACTGGAGGAAGCTGCAGACCTGCTGGGTCTCAAGATCTTCCCCCGAACCCGGTGGCAGCCACGAGGGACGAAAGAGTGGAGCATCAGGGGGAGCGAAGCTGCGGAGGAACCTGGCATATGCAAAGACGAGGAGGCAAGAAATCAATGGGTTGATTCGTAGAGAGACACTGAATCTTTTAACAAGATTTACACTGCTCAGGCAGACTGGTGATGAGGAAAGGTAATAAAAGACACTATGAAGACTGCCCCACCTGGAGAACCAGAGGCCGATAATCCGGGCAGTGAAAGACTCGGGGGTGGTGGGCCATAAAGAGGTGGAGTCTTGACTCAAGGTAGGAGATGAACACTTGATAGTAGTCAACCACCCAGGAGAGTATGCTAAGGAGGCTCGGGAAGTGGAAATGAGACAAACTCTGCGCATACCTGCGGTTGTTGGTGCGGGACTCGTGGCCTGAGGAACCTGCTTAGCCCTTTAGTCTCTCCCTCGAGGGATTACCGCTACCCCACGCCACGGCACTTCTTGCAGCACCCGCTTCGCGGGTGCTGCTGCGGGTAGGGAGCGAGGGGCTGAGCGAGTCTTCTTCCTAGTGCTGTAAAGACCGGGGCCATCAGGAGCGACGAGGAGCCTGGGGGAAGCGGAGCAAGCGCCAGGGACTGCATTGCCCAGGAGCCATAGCGCAGTGCACTAATCGACGACACGCCCCCTGGACACCACGCCCCCCCGCCCGCAACGCCCCCTTATTAAGGATCGCCTCTCGCGCAGCGGGACGCCGGGCGAAGCCCGGGCAAAGGGCTGGCCCTCTTTGGCCCTCAGTGGCCGGAAGAGGACGGGACGGGCCACGGACCCTGGCTCCAAGGACATAGAACTTTCAAGTAAGACTCTGAATAGCTCATAATTCAATCTTTTTTCATTCGTGTGCTGTAGGGTAACTGTTGCTTGAGATTGGGATAATACACCCTGCTTGTTACCAGCTAACATGCCCACAATTACTATGGACCCAGCAGCATCGGGCCTACGCACCATGGACAACTTTCTAGTAAAAAAAGTCACGCAAATTAACAATGAACGCAGGGCCTCATTAGGCAGCAAAAGTCTTCCCCCGGTCATGGATATCGTGCCTAATGAGACCACAGAAGGTCTAGAAGGCACCTTAGAACATGCCACACACAGTACAGAGGGCCCCAGCGTAGTAGTACAGGCACAGGTTCACTCTGAGAAGCCCGTGGACCTGCTTGTCACTTCAGAGGAAGACTCAGCAGTAGAAGAGCTAGTGGAGGTCCCTTCTACACAAAGACCAGTGAGGAAGTGCAGAAAGACTCAGGGGAGGCGCGGGGGAAAGTCTGTAAAAACTAGATCTCACACTAATCCACCCAATAACTCCAAAGCCACTAATTCTAATAGTGTAAGCAACCAGGGCTTGGAAGAAACTAACAAAGAGGGTAGTAACAATGAGGGAAGTGTGACCTTGTCTGACACCAATCTAGACAACTATCTGCCGACAAAAATCTACATCAGGCTTTGGTGCTTCTTGACTTGTCTGCAGCATTTGACACGGTTGACTATTCCATCCTGGTCAACCGTGTCGAACAGGCCGGCCTCAGAGACTCTGCCTTGGCCTGGCTGCAATCTTTCATATCTGAACGCACCCAGTCTGTTCGGCTAGGGTCTTTCACAGCTTCTAAAATTAACTCCTTCTGTGGGGTCCCCCAAGGCTCCTCCTTGTCCACATTATTATTTAATTTATACATGCGGTCCCTCTTGTTTTCCTTGAGAGAGCACAAAGTCACTGCATACAACTATGCAGATGACTTACAGCTAGTTTTTACATTAAACTCACCTAATGCTGTTGAAGACTTTCAGGCAACTATGATCCAGATTCAGACGTGATGTCCCTAAACCATCTCAAACTAAACCCGGGGAAAACAGAATTGATTTTGCCCGGGAAGAGCGAGATTAGTTGGGGCCCACCCTTCTGGCCTTCAGATATGGGCCTCCCTCCCAAAAAGTCCCAATCAGTAAAGAGTCTGGGAGTGACCATTAATGAGGACCTTGCCTTAAATTCCCAGATCGGAACAGTAGTCTCCTCAGGGTTTTTCCAACTAAGAAAAATTAAAAAAATTGCACACCTTCTTACCCACTCAGCCCTGATTCAAGTAGTTACTGCCCTAGTCCTTTCCCACATCGACTTTTCGAACAGTCTCTACCTAGGTTTGCCTGTAGGCCAACTCAGAAGACTGCAACACCTCCAGAATCAAGCTGCCAGGCTGATCTGTAAGGTACCTAAATGGGAATCGATTAAATTAGGGCTAGAGAAACTGCACTGGCTACCTGTGGCTCAGAGAGCCGCATTCAAAGCCGGATGTATCATCTTCAAGGCTCTACAAGGCAAGGGTCCCCTGTTCATAAGGCAACTGATAGGGAGATACACCCCCTCGCGCAGTCTGCGATCAGCCCACAAAGACCTACTTGAGGTACCCCGGTTCAAGAGAAAGCGACAGTTGTTTCCACTTTCTAGCAGCCTTCCTGTGGAACTCACTGCCTCTGACCCTTAGACAGAGTAAGGACCTCCTTACCTTTAGAAAGGCATTTAAGACCTTCCTATTTACACAGGCCTACTTGAAATAGTGACTCTTGCTGGCATCTCTCTTGTTATGTTTTTTATCTCTCCTCAGCACCAAGAAGCCCATGGCCGTATGCGCGCTTTACAAATTTTAATTAACATAACATAACATAACATAACATAGAAGCACTAATAAATACAATAGTAGGAAAATTGGAGGCAAAAATTGCAAATCTAACTACTCAAATAATGTCCAAATTGGACATAGTAGCTTCTGAGGTAGAAAGACTGGGCAGTTTGGTGGCGGGATATATGACCCCTGCCCCAAGCGTGTCAACCCCTAAAACTGTCCCTGTTGGGGGTGGGAAGGAGAATGTAGCCAGGGGACAGAGTGTGCAGTAGAAGCGGCAGCCAAATCCTCAAACTTTGGTTGGTGCTGTGGCTGTGTCACCCACAGCTCCAGTAAACCAGCCGATTCATCAGGCCCCTGCACCCCTAGGTAACTGTGCAGCGGCCCCACAGAGGGCCAGACTCAGGAACGTAAATCTCCCCCCTGACTGTGTCCCATACGCGGTGGTGCTAACTAATGTTCCACGTTATGAGGAAGTACCAGCCCAACCACATGGAGAATCCCATGACTCTCTAAAAAACAAAACGGTGGCGTGGCTAAATAAAAACTGTGGGTACCCATCTCACTATTACGACCAAATCATATCTACTGAAAGAGTCAATTGGGTTGGACCCTCAAGGAAATCAACCACGGGGGATTGTGTGATTGTTAACTTCCAGCACCATTCAATATCAACAAGAGAGGTAGGGTAAAGACACTCCTGTACCCCGGTTATATATATTGTAAACAACAAAGGAGTGACTGTGGTGCAAAAGAAAAGTGACAAACGTGATAGTTCAAAGGTTTATGAAATAAAGCTCCGCTGTGTGCCGCACACTTGATCAATACTCACACGCGTGTAGTATACACAGCGGGGCAGTCTCAATGTCCCTAAGAGGGCCCAAGCGACTGTCTTCAACTGGAAGAAAGTCTGGGCGCTTGCTGTCACCCTATAGTGGGTGGAGGGAAAGAACCTTAATTCTTAGAAGGACCCTCACTCACCACTAGTTGGGAGACAGCCGCAGTCCGTGTAGGTACACGGAGGGGAGCCGCAGGCGTAGAAAAAAACGCCGCGTGAAGTCACCCCACGCTGTCGTTTCCGAAGGGGCAAAATCTGTTCCCTTAGGAAGTTCCCTTTTTTAACACACCCCTACCAGAGTGTGTAGTGTGGTGTTGACGGAGTTTTTTCTGTCTTCTGACACTGTATATAACTTTTTCACACTTAGAGCCTCACGGGAGGGTGCGCCTTAGCGCGCGCACACCACCGGAGGACTTTTGATATAGGTCCTGAAGAAAGCTGAGCTATACGCAACATAAACAGCTGAAACATGTCGACCAAATTTTACTTCTGATCCAGGATTCCGGTTCCTTAATTAAGAACCTGGGGAGTCCGCTCACTCTGTTTTTAACCAATGCGGGCTGGCCATTATTAAAAAAAATTCTAAAGGCACAACCTTTGCATTTTTTAATTGTTAACACACATTTGCACTATCACAATTAGTCACCTCCTAATTTGGGCACTGTTGCACCCACCACATCCTGTTCCGCTGTAATCAGGCGTCGTAGCATGCTGGGGAGGCATTCGGTCACCCCAGCGGGGACCCGATGATGAAGCATGTCACCAACTAGTGGTGAGTGAGGGTCCTTCTAAGAATTAAGGTTCTTTCCCTCCACCCACTATAGGGTGACCAGCAAGCGCCCAGACTAACTTCCAGCACCTCCAACATGTCGCCACGGTCTTACTGCGCGCATCCTCACTGGTTTACAATGCAAACAGTGTCTGTGTGCGCCCTCTGGGATACTTCTATGCGCCTGACCAGAACTCCCCTAAAAATCCCCCTAATAATTTTCGTGGGTACAGACCTATATCACAAGCTCAGATTCCAAGTCCAGTAGCACCTTACATGTACAATAATAATATTAGTGGGCTGATTGGTTGGCAAACACCGGCAGCAAACGCTAATGGATGGCGGACACCGGTAGTAAACTTTAATGCTGACAATCAGAACATTAGAGGGTACAATGTTCCCATACAGAACCGCTTTGAAATGCTCTCAGGGCTGAACGCCTGCGACTGACTGAGGGTCTCGGAGGGTCAGAGTACCGTACAGTCTCCTGCAGTACAACAGATAGAGGTGATTTCACCAACTACACAAAAAATAATGTTATATGTTGAAACGTGGCGGATGAAAGCTGGTTAGCTTACATTAGGGGCTTTCAAATTATATGTTTACAAGAGACTTGGTCAGTAAAATGTGATATGTATATTGAAGGTTATAAGGCATACTTTGTACCTGCTATATCAGCAATTCGGGGAAGACCAAAGGGGGGTTTGGTAATGTTTATATCGGTAGCACTGAAATGCACAATTGTTAGCAGGCCATCAAGTAACCTTGGTATACAAGGTCTAGTTTTACCTGCGGGCAACTGCAAGGTTGGTCTGATCAATTTTTATAACTCTATTAACAATGCTACAAGTTATGGCAACTTAGAAACCTTAAGTGATTATATAGGTACATCAATGAGGGACTGCTCACATAACTTGTTGATCATGGGCGATTTTAATACTCACCCTTGTGGTGACCCCCTAGGGAAAAACCTTCAGGAACTGTACTGTCCCAGAATAAATGGTTTACATCTGGAACACACCGTGGAGGGGGCCTGTTTTAATAACTTACTTAATGAACATGGTCTCACCATTGCAATGGCATTATGTGACCCCTCATAGCGCTTTCTTACCCCAACTTTTAAAGGGCATGGGAAGGGGACGTTCATTGATTACATGCTGTTAACCGTGCCCATGCAGGTGTTTGTGCGTTCATTTTCCATAGATAATAACCCACATAGTGACCATAACCCTCTGACTATACACCTAAGGGGGCCCTGGGTGGCTAGAGAAAGTCGTAACCTGGGTAAGGGTAGGGTAACAGCAACTGATGGTAGACACCGCCTAAAATAGTCTATGTGCACCCCGGCCCTCATATATCAGAACATCCAAACTAATTGTAGCGATATCATCGCTAGATGCACTCAGGCTGATTCTGATCCAACCCAGGTTCTGTCTGATTTTCAGAGCTTAACTGACAAAATAGCTATTTCAATGACAGAACCTCTAACGTGTAGAGGGAGGGATGGCCCGAGGTGGTTCAATAAGGAATGCTCTAAAGCGGCCCGTGATCTCAGAGCGGCCTTGTCGTTAAAACCTCGAAACAAGGAACTAGTTCAGAGATCACGTAAAGAGTATAAATCAGTCATTGCTACAAGAAAGGAGGTACTGAAGAATGACGCTTGGGCTGAGATCCTGGAACCACACACATTGAAAAATAGTGCTAGATTTTGGGCGGTGCTTAAGAAACCCTTCCTGGTGAAAGACTCAGGGGAGGGGTTAGAATGTATTATTACAAAAGAGGAATGGGTTGCACATTTTAAACAATTGTACGGGGGATGTGAAACTAATGCAGTACCCTTTGAATGCACTATAGGGGGTCCTAGTATGAATGTTAGTATAGAAGAGGTTGTGGTGGGAATAGAGGGGCTCACAGCGGGCAAATCACCAGGCCCGGACGGGATACCCCCGGATCTCTTTAAATCTGATCCCAATTTCTGGGCCCCGATTATTGTGGCAGTTATCAACGCAGCCGCAATGGTGGGATGCCCGCCATCTTGGGGGCTCTCCACCATTGTGCCCATATTTAAAAAGGGGGATAGGGATAGTCCCCTCTGTTACAGGCCTATCTCTCTGATTAATTCCATGGCAAAACTTGTGGGGAGAATAGTATTGCGGCGACTCTCTGATTGGACACGGGACAAAAATATTATGTCTATCGCCCAATATGGTTTTTGTAATGGCCGCTCGACCACAACTCAATGTTTGAACCTCTTTCTAATACTAAGTAAATATAGCATTGTCCAAAAGAACACAGTCCACTTGGCCTTCATGGACCTATCCTCAGCTTTCGACTGTGTCAACAGGGGGAAGCTGTGGGGGTCCATGAGGGACAAGGGAGTGGACAATGACATTATAAACTTTCTGGCTGACCTCCATAACAATACAAGTGCAAATATAAGGTATTCCCAAGACCTGTCAGTAACTGATGATTTTAGAACTGGGAAGGGGGTACGGCAAGGCTGTATATTAGCCCCTTTCCTTTTTAACTTTTATATAAATGAGTTGGATGGTGTTTTACGGGAGGTGAAATCAGATAGTCCCAGAGTGGGGAATAGAAGCATCCCCGTTCTGCTATACGCAGATGATGCGGTGTTGTTAGCAAGAACTGAAAAAGGCCTCCAATTGCTACTTAATGCATTTAAAAAGTTCATGGAAGATAGAGATTTGTTAGTGAACAACTCCAAATCTTTCATTATGCAGGTGGGGAAACAGCCAAAGAGACATTACACCTTTAAACTAGATAAGGCAGCTATACCATTTTCTAGCACATTCTCCTATCTAGGAGTACTCTTTGACTCCAAATTATCTTGGGCCCCGCAACTTGCTAAAAAAAAATGTGATGTGTCTAAGGTTAATGCCTCCATTTTTAATTTCGCGTCAAAGCTTGATAAAAAATCCACGGCTGCTATGATTAAACTATATGACGCAAAATCTGTAGCAACCGCAGCATATGGGAGTGAGCTCTGGGGCTATATGGCTGGGGAACAACTTCAGACCACAGAAAACTCGTTTTACAAACGGCTCGTGTGTTCCGGCCTCTACTTCCAACTTCATGGTACATGAGGAACTAAGAGTGGGGTATTTGAGCGATATCCTGTCCCTACGACCTCTGTTATGTTGGTTGAAAATGTGGTTATGCGAAGAAATTCCCCTAACACATTTAATTGTTAATGACTTCATGGCTCTTGAGAACGCGTCAGGCACTCCCTGGCTGAAGTACTTAAAAACATGTTTTACTAAGATGGGCCGCCCTGATCTATTTGAACACCCATCAGGAATTGGGAAGGCGGACATTGATCTAGTTAAGCAGGTGTTCTTTCAGCGTAAGAAGGCTGAGAGGGAGGGTGTTGAGCTACAAAAAGTTAGTGTGAGGAAATTTATCATGGTTAAAACATGTTTGACAACAGAGCCTTATTTACTCTGCACTTTCAGCACTCACGACAAGTTCTTGCTTGCAAGATTTAGATTTAACCAGTTTCAACATCTGCTTATTAGACCTAAAAAGGAGAGCTTCTGTAAAAAGCCTTCGTCCTGTGGCTGCGACGGAAAGTCTCCACAGGACATGATGCACTTTATGTTTTTATGTAAATATTATGAATTCCCCCGTAAACGCTTTTTAATTGCCCTTTTAAAAAAAATGAATTTTAAACAGATACGACCAGCCTTTTTATATTTACAACTGCTATACAGTAATAGTGTCCTTCAAGTTCTTGAATTTTTAAAATTGGCTCTTAAACTGCGACTTTGTCTGGACCAATGAATGAACTAATGTATGTAATGTATACAGTTCTTTTTTCATCTGGATTCATAATGAAATTTGATGTATGTACTGTATGTTTTAATGCACTTTTATGGTTGAAATATACCGAATAAAGTCTCTTTTGAATTGAATTGACTAGAAGCACCTTCGCTGTATGGAACTGGAGGAAGCTGCAGACCTGCTGGGTCTCAAGATCTTCCCCCGAACCCGGTGGCAGCCACGAGGGACGAAAGAGTGGAGCATCAGGGGGAGTGAAGCTGCGGAGGAACCTGGCATATGCAAAGACGAGGAGGCAAGAAATCAATGGGTTGATTCGTAGAGAGACACTGAACCTTTTAACAAGATTTACACTGCTCAGGCAGACTGGTGATGAGGAAAGGTAACAAAAGACACTATGAACACTGCCCCACCTGGAGAACCAGAGGCCGATAATCCGGGCAGTCAAAGACTCAGGGGTGGTGGGCCATAAAGAGGTGGAGTCTTGACTCAAGGTAGGAGATGAACACTTGATAGTAGTCAACCACCCAGGAGAGTATGCTAAGGAGGCTCGGGAAGTGGAAATGATATTGCCCCTGGAGATGCTCAAAATGAGGCTGTTAGACCTGTCTGCTTTTGGGAAGACTCTAACCACTATGATTTATTTTTGTCCCCCTTAACCTCCCAGACTTTCTATTTTTATTTTTACATATGTCCATCAGGAGTTTTTTTTAATGCTGTCAGGAGGCTAGGTGCTCCTTGGCGATGACGCCATTTTTCCCTCATAACCTGTGAGGCCTAGTCAGCCCCCTTGAAAATCTAGGGATCTCCAGAGACCTAAGATGGTGTCCACCAACTGTCATAACGGACACCACTGGAGGACAGGTCCATAGGTTAGCATTAGGGAACTTTCTAGAATACACTAGAGACTTCTGCAGGTCTGAGGCCAACCTATATAAGGCCAGTGACCAGCAGCCATTTTGGGCTGACCAGAGTAGAGGAGTGAGGCAGTGGTGAGAGGAGGTGGACACACTGAGAGCAGCTAGTTTGTCACTGAGGCTGACAGTTACTTCAGAGGATTGTTCCCCCTTCAGCCTTTGACCGATCCCTCTCTCAAGACATCAACTATTGATAAGGAAATGGAGCTACGTGAGAAGGAAGACTCTTCTTAATCAGCATTCCTGTAAAAACTGACAGGACCTTCCTTCTGAACCCTAATCCCATATCCCCTGCCCAGCGCTGCACTTACCAGGGTGTCGAGTCAGTGGTGGACCCCTTGAAGCGCCTTGGGGAGGTTGGAGAGCTGGGGCACCCTGGCGACCTGAGGAGCGAGGGCGCCGTGTGTGGACATCCTTCCTGTGAGGCCAAAGTGAGAAGTGACTGAAGGGAAGCAGCGGCGCTGCTCCGATCGGCATCGGGACCCCGGGGGCACCGGCCGTGTCAAGGGAGAAGGTAGGCGCTTCCGCGCATGCCCAGCGTGTAAACGCTTCTGTGGAGGCAGGAGGGGCCTAGGGTCGAGCAGGCCCAGAAGAGACCGAGCAGCGTCCCTGTGGAGAGCAGCGTCCTTCCTGGGAGCAGGTGCGCCGAGACGGAAGAGGAACGAGCGCTTCCGCGCATGCTCCGCCGAGTAGTGCCAGCGGAAGGAAAGGCATCGCGCCAGCTGAGGAGCGCCGCGTCGGAGCTCCAGGAGGTCGATCCCCTCAGAGGAGGCAGAAGCGCCACAGCGGACGACGCGGTAGGGAGCCCTGGGCCGGGGAAAGCCTTCCCTGCCTTCCCCCTTCAGCCCGTCTGTTACCGGGCTCCAGCGCGTGTGGAGGAAACACCCGCGACACGCCCCCAACCTCACAAGTAAGCCGGGTAGTGTGGGAACGGGAGGCGGCAGAACCAGGTGAATGAAGCAGGACAGTGGGGCTACGACCCACGCGAGTGATTGACTTGTCCAGGGGAACCTGACTCGAGGAAAGCGAGTTAGTGAACTGAACCTCATAGAATAACACTTATCTGATATCTGACTCAGAAAAGAAAGGTGGAAGTGGTGCAGGGAACCACAGGGTTCCCGGGTGAGGATCCCTACAGTTAATAATAGGTGAAAAGGCAGACTCTCAACCAGCTAGGTGTACCTGTCAATCAGAAAGGGGGGGAAACCCGTACTAAAATTACTGGGTCTCCTCTTTTAGCACATAACTGGTGGGGTATACAGTAAATATCTACCTTCAGGTCTTGTTGTTGAGTCAAACAGTGTTTAAGAGCTGTGGGGTAAAGTACCTATTAAGGAACCTGTAAAAACGTATTGCTTTATCAGTCTGCATCTTCTTTTCAGTAGTTTTATTGGTGGAGTAATGTGTCACTGTATGTTAATGTGAAGTAACCTGACAGAGTGCGAAGCTACTGAGATTCGCTCAACCAACCAAAGAGTCATCTTTATGCTTTACTGTACCAGTGACAAAAGAATGTGTTTTATTGCCCTTTTTCCACAGCAGGAGGAGTAAAAAGTAATTTATTGGAGTAAAAGTGTAATGTTGACTCCTGAAAGAAACTGATATTGTAACTTGTATAACTTATATCCAAAGAGCCATATTATTTTTATAAAAGGTAACGGTATTTTTGCAAACAAAGGTGTTGTGTCTTTATTTTGGTGGTTCATCACTGTGTTACTGTGGGTAAGATTTGTAAGTACTTAGCCAACGCCTGGAGTTAGCTGTAGACCACTACTGTGCCAAGCTACCATATGTAGGCTTGGGGAATCCAGGTCCAACATAGTTGGTGTTTCAGCGGTGGGATAGCGGATCTGTACTTACACTTACTTAGTAGTAACGCAGTGACAACCACGAGACCCCACCTGGAGTTTTCTCCCTGCGGCCCTCCTAATTTACATTTTTGGTTTTTCTAAATTGACTTCTGGCGGTGGGTGGAGGTTGACCTCAGGTCACTCTGTGGATTTCTCCTGTATAGCATTTTATACTTCAAACAAGAATGGAGATAAATGTGGAAGAGCTAGACGATTATACTGTGCCTCAATTGAAAGAATGGTGTCAGCAGCAGGGGGTGTTTTTCAAGAAAGGCGCCAGGAAAGTGGAGCTGCTGACCAGTATTCGGGCATGGGTAGAGGCTCATTCCGGGGAGGAGGTAGATCCTGAAGAGAGTGACAAGGACACTGTCCTGGAGACCACAACACTGTACCAGGCGGGAGGGGAGAACCTGGTAACAGGTCCTAGAACACCTTCTAGAGTGGGCAGTAGTGTGTCAGAGAGGGGATTGACCGACGCCGAGCTAGAAGACAGGAGGGAGGAGAGGAGGATGAGAATAGAACTGGCCAGGATGGACATGGTGAGGGAGGAGAAGAGGTTGGAGCATGAGCGGACCATCAAGGAGATGGATTTGCAAGCCCTAAACTTACGTACCCCCAAACCAGAGAATGGTGGCAGCGATAACCAAACCAACACCCGAGAACCTAGACCGTACCTACCAAAAGACATAATGGCTTGTTATGTACCCAGTGACGACATTGCTAAATGGCTAGCCGCCTACGAGGTCTCGCTGAGGGCCCATGGGATTCTGGAAGTCCACTGGGGAGGTGGGTTATACAAATACATGCCCCCCACTGGCAGGGACACTTTGTTGGCCCTTGACTCGAGTGAACAGACCTATTATCCGGCTATGAAATTAGCACTGCTCAAGAAGTTTGGGTTGACCCCTGAGAAATATAGACAAAAGTTTAGGGGCAGCTACAAGCTGGGCACGCAAAACTGGGTAGATTTCTTGGACTACTCCCGGAAGGCCCTGGAGGGTTGGGTAAGAGGCAGCGATGTAGGGGACTATGAGGGACTATATGACCTCATACTCAAGGAACACCTACTCGAGAAGTGTCTTCCCGAGCTAAGACAGCATCTGGTGGACAGCAAGCTGACCAGCCCCAGGAAGCTTGCTGAGGAGGCGGACATCTGGGTTAGTACCCGGGTGTCGACTAAGGGGACTGGAGGGAATTCCCAGAAGCAAGGACAGGGCGCCCCCCAGAAGAAAGAGGGAGGGGAAACTAAGAGGGAGTTCTCTAAAGGGCCACAAAATACTTCACAAGGAAGGGGCAGGGGATTCATCCCCAAGAGTAACCCCCCTCGCAACCCTACCCCTGGCCAAAGCCAGCAGCCAAGGGTTGTTCATTGTTTTGAGTGTGGTGGTGTGGGACACTATAAAGGAGATGTGAGGTGCCCAAAAAGACCACCCCCTCCCACTGGAGGAAAAGCCCCGGGAATCACTAGTGTAGTGCTCGGGGAGGAGATGCCGTTGGTTAATGGAGGGGAGCGGGCGGGTGTCACTTTAGTGTCCCTGGGAGATAAGGAGATGGTTCCCAAGACCCAGCTGCCCTCCAATACTATTAAGTATGAGCAGTGGGTCACCATCAATGGCCGTAGAGGGGAGGCTCTGAGAGACACAGGAGCCAGCATGACTATGGTAAGGAGTCAGCTGGTGTCTCCAGAGCAGGTCATCCCAGATGTACTCCATCCCGCCGTAATGGCTGACGGCAGATTGGGCCACTACCCTGTGGCTGAGGTTCCCTTTGAGTGGGGAGGGGTTGCAGGTCCACTTCGAGTTGCCGTAAGCCCTGCCGTGCCTGTTGACTGCCTGTTAGGGAATGACATGGAGCACAATGCTTGGAGGAGGGTGGAGTACCAGACTCACTCTGAAATGCTGGGACCCCCTGACTGGACTTGTGTCAGCACAAGGTCAGCAACTGCCCGAAGGGGAAAGTTGCTTACGCTGGAGCCTGGAACAATGGCCCAGCCGGCTGCCGGAGAGGAGAAGGACAAGAGGCCGGAGGACCCTGCCTCGACATCTCCACCTCGTGAGACAGCTGGACCACCTGCGGAGGTGGATCTGGAGTCCACAGGGGAGAGTGTTGCTTCCTTGGAGAACCTACCCATCCCTACTGAATGGCATGTGGAGGGAGGTCCTTCCCGGGAAGAATTCTGTGAAGCTCAGAAAGAGTGTCCTACTCTCGAGGGGCTGCGGCAACAGGCCAACGCCCAGGCAGCAGGAAACATTGAAGGGAGTTACCGGATTTACTGGGAGGATGGACTCCTCTACAGTGAGCCCAAGGCACCTGGCCATGGTTCAGCCAGAGCCTTGGTGGTCCCTCAATGCTTTAGAGCCTTTCTACTGGAATTGGCTCATGAGATACCATTGGCAGGACATCTAGGACAGGACAAGACCTTTGCCCGGCTTGTCCCCCACTTCTATTGGCCTCGAATGAAAGTGGCGTCTGACACATACTGTCGGACGTGTGTGTCCTGCCAAGCTAGTGGGAAAACAGGAGTGAAGCTTAAAGCTCCCCTGGAACCACTACCTGTCGTTAGCACCCCCTTTGAGAGGGTGGGCATCGACATTGTAGGGCCATTGGATCCACCAACGTCAGCTGGCCACCGGTTCATACTGGTTTTGGTGGATCATGCCACACGGTACCCAGAGGCAATACCTCTGAGGACCATCACTGCACCTGTGGTGGCAAGGGCCCTGATGGGGATCTTTACCCGTGTAGGTTTCCCCAAGGAGGTTGTGTCCGACAGGGGGACTAACTTCCTTTCAGCGTACATGCGGGCTATGTGGAAGGAGTGTGGAGTTACCTATCGGTTCACCACTCCTTATCACCCACAAACCAATGGTCTTGTGGAAAGGTTTAACAAAACCTTGAAAGGTATGATCAGGAGTCTACCTGAGAGCCTGCGGAGGAAATGGGACATCCTCCTACCCTGTCTCTTGTTTTCTTACAGGGAAGTGCCACAAAAGGGAGTGGGCTTCAGCCCCTTCGAACTTTTGTACGGGCACCCTGTACGGGGACCTCTCAGCCTGGTGAAGGACGGATGGGAACGGACTCCCAGAAAACTTCCCCAGGACGTGGTGAGCTACATGCTGGCCTTCCGGAGCCAAATGGCTAAGTTGTGGAAGCAAGCTTCAGACAACTTGGAGGCCAGCCAAGCAGTGATGAAAGAGTGGTATGACCACAACGCTCACCCAGTGGAACTGGAGCCTGGACAGAAGGTGTGGGTGATGGAACCTGGAGAGCTAAACGCCCTCCAGGACCGTTGGACAGGCCCCTTTGAGGTGTTGGAGAAGAAGGGGAAGTCTACCTACTTGGTGGATCTTAAGGCCCCGAGGCAGCCCCACAGGGTGCTGCACGCCAATCGCCTCAAGCCACATCATGAGAGGCCCGCGGTTGTCTTGATGATGGTAACCGATGGAGCAGAGGAGGAAGAAAGCGAACCTCTCCCTGATCTTCTCTCGTCCCAAGAAAAGGATGGGTCGGTGGAGGGAGTGATTCTCTCGCCATCCCTAACTCCTGAACAGCAGAGTGATTGCCGCCAGATCCTGGAGCAATTTTCTTCTCTGTTCTCCCTTGTCCCGGGTAGGACCCACCTGTGTACCCATGACGTGGACACAGGAGACAGCCCACCTGTGAAGTCTAAAATCTACCGGCTGTCGGACAAGGTGAAGGCCAGCATCAAGGGTGAAGTCGCCAAGATGCTGGAGCTGGGAGTGATTGAACCTTCTGGAAGCCCTTGGTCTAGCCCGGTGGTTTTGGTACCAAAGGCTGCCCCACCAGGCACCACACCGGAATTGAGGTTCTGTGTGGACTACCGAGGCTTGAACTCAGTGACCAAAACTGATGCCCATCCTATCCCACGGGCGGATGAGCTGATTGACCGGCTGGGAGCTGCTCAATACTTAAGTACCTTTGACCTAACTTCAGGGTACTGGCAGATTTCCCTTACAGAGGAGGCGAAGGAAAGGTCAGCCTTCTCTACACCTGAGGGACACTACCAATTTCGCGTGATGCCCTTTGGGCTCAAGAATGCCCCTGCCACTTTTCAGCGGCTGGTGAACAGGGTCCTTTCTGGAATGGAAGCTTTTTCTGCTGCATACCTGGACGACATTGCTGTCTTCAGTAGCAGCTGGGAGGACCATTTGCAGCATCTGCAAGCTGTTCTACATGCCCTGCAACAGGCTGGATTGACAATCAAGGCCAGCAAGTGTCAGATCGGCCAGGGGTCGGTGGTGTACCTAGGTCACTTGGTGGGCAGAGGGACGGTGCAGCCCCTCCAGGCAAAGATTGAGGCTATCATCGCCTGGGAGCCCCCCAAGACTCAAACAGAGGTCCGAGCCTTCCTGGGCCTCACTGGATATTACCGTCGCTTCGTGAAGGGGTATGGCACTATCGTGGCCCCTCTCACTGAGCTTACTTCCAAGAAGCAACCCCGACGGGTAGTTTGGACGGAGGCTTGCCAGCGAGCCTTCCTGACCTTGAAACAAGCATTGTGTTCCGCTCCCATTCTCAAGGCCCCTGATTTTGCTAGAGAATTCATTGTCCAAACAGATGCGTCAGAACATGGCATTGGGGCAGTGTTATCGCAGCTAAATGATGAGGGCTTGGATCAACCCGTGGTCTTCCTGTCCAGGAGACTACTCCCCAGGGAAAGGAGGTGGAGTACAATTGAGAGAGAAGCCTTTGCGGTGGTCTGGGCTCTGAAGAAGTTGCGACCATATCTGTTTGGTTCGCACTTCCTAGTTCAGACTGACCATCGCCCCCTTCGTTGGCTGATGCAAATGAAGGGGGAGAATCCCAAGTTGCTAAGGTGGTCCATCTCCCTACAGGGAATGGACTTCAGGGTGGAACACCGACCTGGGGCAGACCATGCCAATGCAGACGGTCTATCCAGGTATTTCCGCCTTAGTGATGAGGACTCCCAAGGGGTTGGGTAGTTCTCCCCACTTTCAGCTGGGGGGGACGCGTGTTAGACCTGTCTGCTTTTGGGAAGACTCTAACCACTATGATTTATTTTTGTCCCCCTTAACCTCCCAGACTTTCTATTTTTATTTTTACATATGTCCATCAGGAGTTTTTTTTAATGCTGTCAGGAGGCTAGGTGCTCCTTGGCGATGACGCCATTTTTCCCTCATAACCTGTGAGGCCTAGTCAGCCCCCTTGAAAATCTAGGGATCTCCAGAGACCTAAGATGGTGTCCACCAACTGTCATAACGGACACCACTGGAGGACAGGTCCATAGGTTAGCATTAGGGAACTTTCTAGAATACACTAGAGACTTCTGCAGGTCTGAGGCCAACCTATATAAGGCCAGTGACCAGCAGCCATTTTGGGCTGACCAGAGTAGAGGAGTGAGGCAGTGGTGAGAGGAGGTGGACACACTGAGAGCAGCTAGTTTGTCACTGAGGCTGACAGTTACTTCAGAGGATTGTTCCCCCTTCAGCCTTTGACCGATCCCTCTCTCAAGACATCAACTATTGATAAGGAAATGGAGCTACGTGAGAAGGAAGACTCTTCTTAATCAGCATTCCTGTAAAAACTGACAGGACCTTCCTTCTGAACCCTAATCCCATATCCCCTGCCCAGCGCTGCACTTACCAGGGTGTCGAGTCAGTGGTGGACCCCTTGAAGCGCCTTGGGGAGGTTGGAGAGCTGGGGCACCCTGGCGACCTGAGGAGCGAGGGCGCCGTGTGTGGACATCCTTCCTGTGAGGCCAAAGTGAGAAGTGACTGAAGGGAAGCAGCGGCGCTGCTCCGATCGGCATCGGGACCCCGGGGGCACCGGCCGTGTCAAGGGAGAAGGTAGGCGCTTCCGCGCATGCCCAGCGTGTAAACGCTTCTGTGGAGGCAGGAGGGGCCTAGGGTCGAGCAGGCCCAGAAGAGACCGAGCAGCGTCCCTGTGGAGAGCAGCGTCCTTCCTGGGAGCAGGTGCGCCGAGACGGAAGAGGAACGAGCGCTTCCGCGCATGCTCCGCCGAGTAGTGCCAGCGGAAGGAAAGGCATCGCGCCAGCTGAGGAGCGCCGCGTCGGAGCTCCAGGAGGTCGATCCCCTCAGAGGAGGCAGAAGCGCCACAGCGGACGACGCGGTAGGGAGCCCTGGGCCGGGGAAAGCCTTCCCTGCCTTCCCCCTTCAGCCCGTCTGTTACCGGGCTCCAGCGCGTGTGGAGGAAACACCCGCGACACGCCCCCAACCTCACAAGTAAGCCGGGTAGTGTGGGAACGGGAGGCGGCAGAACCAGGTGAATGAAGCAGGACAGTGGGGCTACGACCCACGCGAGTGATTGACTTGTCCAGGGGAACCTGACTCGAGGAAAGCGAGTTAGTGAACTGAACCTCATAGAATAACACTTATCTGATATCTGACTCAGAAAAGAAAGGTGGAAGTGGTGCAGGGAACCACAGGGTTCCCGGGTGAGGATCCCTACAGTTAATAATAGGTGAAAAGGCAGACTCTCAACCAGCTAGGTGTACCTGTCAATCAGAAAGGGGGGGAAACCCGTACTAAAATTACTGGGTCTCCTCTTTTAGCACATAACTGGTGGGGTATACAGTAAATATCTACCTTCAGGTCTTGTTGTTGAGTCAAACAGTGTTTAAGAGCTGTGGGGTAAAGTACCTATTAAGGAACCTGTAAAAACGTATTGCTTTATCAGTCTGCATCTTCTTTTCAGTAGTTTTATTGGTGGAGTAATGTGTCACTGTATGTTAATGTGAAGTAACCTGACAGAGTGCGAAGCTACTGAGATTCGCTCAACCAACCAAAGAGTCATCTTTATGCTTTACTGTACCAGTGACAAAAGAATGTGTTTTATTGCCCTTTTTCCACAGCAGGAGGAGTAAAAAGTAATTTATTGGAGTAAAAGTGTAATGTTGACTCCTGAAAGAAACTGATATTGTAACTTGTATAACTTATATCCAAAGAGCCATATTATTTTTATAAAAGGTAACGGTATTTTTGCAAACAAAGGTGTTGTGTCTTTATTTTGGTGGTTCATCACTGTGTTACTGTGGGTAAGATTTGTAAGTACTTAGCCAACGCCTGGAGTTAGCTGTAGACCACTACTGTGCCAAGCTACCATATGTAGGCTTGGGGAATCCAGGTCCAACAGAGGCTCTCTTCTGAGATAGAGCCGCAGAGCTTAAAGTTCTTTGTTATATTTGTTAAGTATGTTTTGCATCATGATGTCGGCTCATCTGCAGAGATGTGGAATTCTTATAGCCCGACGCCCAAGACATATTGTTTGGGGTCAAGGGCAACACATTTTTATGTGTATTACGTCCTTGGTACAAGTAGGCCCAACCCCCTGCAGCACAAACCCTTTGGCTGCCATTTTGCAGTACCACATTACGGATCAGGGAAGGGCACTGTCTGCAGCTAAGGTAATATTTTTGTCCATATGTTAATGCTGTTCAACTTGTATTTATGTTTCATTAATTGAAAGCCATTATTATTTAGGGTAAGCGCTCTAAGTAAATGTTGTAATCTCTAACTGCACTACTGACAGTGATTCCAGTAAAAAATGTGTACACACGTCTTAAAAGTTTAGCAATATGAGGCTATGTATAATGCTCCCAGAATGCTCTCTGATTTGTTGCAAATATTTGCAGAAGCTCAAAAGCAACATTGACTATTCTTTGTTTTCAAAATAAAATGTTCATAAAAAAATGAAAGCAAGAATGAAAACATTTTGCTAAACTACTGTAAAATTTCAGGTACCATTTCTTTGCAGCATCTTTTAGTAACATGTTGATGAATGCTAGTATTTCCTAAAAATATTCATACGGGAACATCATTGTAGTTTCAATAAGAATATGGGAAACAAAAAAAAAACAAGCATTGACAAAACCAGTAGGTCTGACATTGGTGGTCAGCTTTTTAGTTTTGTCAATGTGTGAATTGTTTTGGCATGGTTTTTATTGGTGTGGGAGCTGCTGTGCCCTTACCATTATAACAAAAATTGGCAAAAGCAAAAATTGGTTTTGGTCTCAAAATGCACACATTGCCACAGTACTTACTGGCACTTAACAAAACTACTTTGTGTGCCGCTATGCTCTTTGTGAAAGAGCAGAATGCTATCTCTCACAGTGAAGCAAGCAGATACTGAGATATAGAGAGACAGAATTTTAATAAACGCAAAAGTCATGGTCAACCCCAGACCAAATTTGGGGCCCAATTATTAAAGAAAGTCTCAAAAGTGCACCCATGGTATATGTCTTTGCATTAAGTGCAGCTATACAGCTTTCATGAATTCCCAAGAATTTACCGAAGTAGGACAAGAAATAGTGCTCCTAGAAAATATTTGTGAACTGCATTTTAGCATGAGCAAATATGCATGTGTATATTTGCTCATGTAAAAATCTAAGTGTTTGCAAGTTCACTTCCCTCCAGCCACTTTTTTGCCTACTCTGGAAGAAGGTTTACGTCTGACATTGTCAGTAGTAAATTTCCAGAAGAGTTGTTGAAACCCCTTAAAACATGCAAGTTAGTAGGTTTGCACAGGCTCAAAAGGGCATTCTAACCCTGGAACTATTGCTCACCACTACCTTAAACCCCAGTATGTAGATCTGCGGGAAAGTGGCAACATAAGGGGATTGCAAGTATTTAAACACTACTATGATATGAGCCCTGGCATAATCCGAGAGGCTATATCAGAGCTCTTAAATAATGAGATTACTGCCATTATTTGTTGCCGTACTACATGGCACCAAAGGGACAAGTGGCTTTTGTTACAGGACAACTAGATTTATTAAGCAACCTGCACCGTGGACAAGTAGATATTTAATTAAATTCCACACCCCTGCATCTGATCACTATTGCATGGCCAATGGGGTGGGGGGGTGAGGTGGGGGAGAGGAGGGGAACTATGATCTCCGGGGTGCGATTGGGGCAGGCAATGTGGGATGACGGGAGTGGTCACAACTTGGCAAATGTCGGTTAATTGCTTGTTTCGGAATGTTAGGGGACTCAAATCCCCTACTAAGAAGCAAAGTCTGTTGTAATTTCTAGTATACCACTACGTTTTGAAAGCAGACCTGTAGGAAACCCATCTAAGGAAAAGTGATGAGCTGCGTTTGAAGCACAAACGTTCTCCACAAATCCTTCGCTCCTCAGCCCCCACGAAACGGAATGGGTGGCCCTTCTCTTTCATTACTCAGTCCCCTTCAATCTTCACACTACTAAAACAGATAAGGCAGTGCATTTCCTGATGGGTTGTGGAGAGCTAAGGGGAAGACCATGTACACTTGCCACGATTTATGCACCCAATACAGGGCAAATGGAGTTCCTAGAGGCATTTTTAGCAACACTGGAGGGTTTGGGCACAGGAGATATCATTCTTTTGGGGAACTTCAATTTAATATGGGACCCATCACTGGACACGACACGCACGGGCAGAGCAGCAGGAGGGATATTTAGTACGGTGCTTAAAGCCTTCCTTTAGTGCATGGGGCTGCTGGATGCATGGAGGGGAGTTCACCATACAACAAGGGACTATTCCTTTTTCTTCCACTCCCACAGAACTATTCTATAATTAACCATACCTTTATCAGTCAATCTCTTTCTTACAGTCTCTGGAACCCGGTTCCACCCGATGTGGACCATGCCCCCCTCTCGGACCATGCCCCCCTGGAGACAGTTTTTGACTGGCCGACCCCTCGTCCAAAACTGCAAGATGGTATTTCCCCAAGTTCCTTGGTAGAGATAGACTCTTTAGGGACGTACTGAGAAAAGCGTTCACAGAGTTAGTTAATGCCAATGACCCAGCACTCACATATTATGCCAACAATTGGGACGCGTTCAAGCCAGTCATTAGGGGCAAATGCATCGATTTAGCTACCACGCTCAAAAACTAGCAGAGGGGGGAGAGACTCCTGCTAGAGGTGGAACTACAAAAAGCCTAAAAAGCACACAAAGATAGTCCATCGACCCATACCCTACGAAAGGTCCCATTGCTGAAGGGAAAGTTAAAAGCCATATACACCAACATAGCAGAGAAAAAAATCTTACGCCTACAAGCCGGGGGTTATGAAGGAGGGAACAAAATATGTACCCTACTGGCACGCCAGCTTAGGAGGGAACAGGAAAAAGAATATTTCAAACAAATAGTGGACAACGCTGGCGTCTCCCACCTCAGTGAGGAAGGGAAAGTAAATGCCTTCTGGGAATTTTACCGTACCCTTTATACCTCCGATTTGTTGGAGGCCCAAACCCAGGAGAGAGATCTTGGGTCCCTTAACCTACCACAGGTCTCTGCCTCTAGGAAATTAGTCTCCCCATCTCCAGCAAGGAAGTTCAGAGGGTGATCGACGTGGTCAAATTGCAGAAGGCCCCTGGCCCGGACAGGCTAAATGCTCATTTCTACCGTACAGTTGCATCTGAGCTGACTCCTCATCTGGTGACCCTTTTTAATGACATAGCAATCACCCAGAGGGTAACAGCTACCAAGGGGAGGCTCTGGTTACTGTTTTACCTACAACAGGGAAAGACCCTAAAGCATGCGCCTTATGCCGGCCTATCGCATTTTTAAACATAGACGCCAAGTTATACTTCAAAATACTGGCCAGTCGTCTAGGAACTGTTCTGCCATCTCTGATAGACGCAGACCAATAGGGATTTATCAAGGCATACCCACGATAAACTGCAGAGAATCGCACACATCATAGAGAAGGTGCAGAAAAAAGGCATCCCGGTGGCCCTCCTCTCGCTAGATGCGGAGAAGGATTTTGACCGGGTCGACTGGTCCTTTTCGTGTCGGACATTGAGACGATTCGGGTTCGTGGTGTGGGCCAACTACCACTCTCACCAGGTCCCAAGTCCTAGAAAACGGAATGGCCTAGGACGTGCTGGGCCTTTGCCCATACAATATATCCGGACAGGCACAGAGGCGGCCCCGCCGGCTGTATCAGCAGTCGGACGCCAAGAGTCGGCGCCGTGGGGGAGAGTACTGGCCCTAAAGGGGCCTGCATGTTCTAGCCACACTGTCCCGCGGCTGCGGACGTGCTGCCTAGTGGTGCGGCACGAGGCTCGGATAGCGGCATATGTTCGAGTCCTTTACAGAGGTCGCTTGGACGGCCCAACCAGGAGGCCCTGAAGAACAGCATACCAGGGCGAAGGTGAAAGCCAGCCCATGGAGGAGCTGAGATCGGTTGTTGCTGGGGGTCGAGCACAACATGCGCTTGCCCGAGGCCACGCAGTGGCCATCAGGAGGGCGGGCTCCTAGTCACAGAGGGCTGCCCCGCCCCTGTTTGGCCAGCCTCTCCTCTCCCGGGCAGGCTTTCCCGGTTGGAGGAGGCATGTCCATGACGCACGTCCGGGGCGGCTGGGAGGAGCCTCCAGGGGTACTTTACTCCCCTGCCCCTGTTGGGAGGCCTCTTTGCCGCTCCGGACGCCGTCGCACAGTCTCGTCGGGACACTCTTTCTGGACACTCTACGGTGAGCGTAGCCTACGGGCCTTACCCCCCCTCCGCCTACTCCCTCCCTGTGGAGGCGTGAGCCATGGCTAGGCGGCCCGCTTAGCGTCGGGCCGCTGTGGAGGGGGGGTTGCGACTCCGTGATGTTTTCCCGCACTCTCTTTCGGGGTGCAGGCGGGTCAGGGGAGCCCCACGTGTTGGGCCTGTTTGGGGGGTATTGGTTTCCTTGCGCAGCCTAATGCCGCTCCCCCTGCCGCTCTCCCCCGGCCTTCACATCTGTGGCCGCATGGCCGGGAGAACGGGTTTCCGTCGTACGCTCTTCCATGCACTCTGTATCTGATAGCTTCGACCCGGGCCCCGAGCTGGACGTTTTCCCCTCGTTCACTCGGGCCGGGTTGGCGATGGTGGTTGACCCAGGATTCGCTCTTCGAGCCCCCTCGTCGACCACGTGCGAGCCTATGCGCGGTGCTCTGCGAGTACTCCGCGGTAGTGTGGTATTTCTATTGTAGCTCGTGATTAGCTGTTGAGTGGAAAGGGTGCAAAGGGTTACAGCATGCTTTGTGGTGCACGGGCTTTCAGGCGAACGCAAAGACACTTTTCGCATCGATGTTTTGCTGTAAATGGAGGGGGGATGTGAGGGATCAGCCAAGTTTCCGCATCGTCATTAGCACGTTCTGTGTATTCTTGCCTTTATCGTAAAATGCTATCGTTCATGTCTAAGGTGACGATTAATGCGGTGTGTATATCTTGTTAATGCCAAAGTTTATGAAGTGATAAACGTGAGTCCTAGGTCATGCCTCGACGGCTGAAATGACCCTACGAGTGTTTGTGCCATATTAATTCCGATAATTGCTGATTCTGGACTGTGTTAATTCCTGCAGCGTGTATGTCGTGCTTCAATGCCAAAGTTGATGACGTTACAAACGTGAGTCCTAGGTCATGCCTCGACGGCTGTAATGACCCTACGAGTGTCTATGCCATGTTAATTCGATATTTGCTGATTCTGGACTGTGTTAATTACTGCAGCGTGTTTGTCATGTTATGCCAAGTTATTGAAGTTGCGAGAGTCCTAGGCTGAAATTGTCCCTACATATGTTGGCTAATATTTCGATAACTGCTTATATGGATTTCCTGTCCTTGTCCTCCCCGAATGCCTCCAACCCAGCCCCAACCCCCCCCTTCCCTCCTTCGCGGATACATTGCGCATGTGAGGCGGCGGGTGGTGCTCGGAGATACCGCCTGGCCCGGTTGCTGCAGGGTGGGTCTGGGAAGTGGGGGAACTGCCATGTGCCGCTTGGCGCCTGTTGGTGTAGGGAGATGGCCTCCCTGCTGGTGGGTAAGCCGTTTCCGGCCAGCAGCGGATGAGCCTCATGGGATCCATGCTTCCTCGCGGATCTTGCAGGGGTATTCTTATGCCTGGCGCGGCAGCGGGACTTGGCGGCATTTTGCAATGGTGCTGCGGGGCTCCGACGTTCCGACCGACGGGCCTCGCAGTGCGCAGATGCACCGGGTTCGTTGCCGCATCCGCCAAACTTCCCCCACCTCCTGCCCCTCGCCCGTCGTCGGGGGTGGTGGGCGGGCTTCCCCGCACGGACCTTACTGAGTGTTGCGGTGGGGGGTTGGAGCGCGCCGCTCCAGTTTCTGCCATACAATTTGGTAATGTTGAGAATTTATCCTCTTGGCCTGGGAATATCTAGGCGCCTGCAATGCAATGCCGCCAGTGTTGTGTATGACTCGCGGTGATAATCACAAGGGTCAGCTGCTCGAATATGTGACTGTTGCTTCCGTCCCACGCAGCACGTCTAGCGTGGGGTTCTCTACCTAATTTTGCCATTCTTCTTTCAGACTCCGCTAGCTTTGTTCGCTCACTTTTGCGCACTCCCCGCGTCCTGCAATTACTCCTCGTGAGGTATGTATGGTGGCAAATAGTTGGGCGTGGTGAGGAGGGGGCCTCAGACGGGTATCGTATTCAATGCGTCTTGCCTCCTGCTTGGTAGGCAGGGGCACGGGCACGCCTCATGGCCTGCGCTCTCGGCA